>NC_080593.1:61911173-61928673 GCF_027887145.1 Ammospiza caudacuta | reverse complement strand
CATGTCTGCAGATGCTATTGCACTGTGCTCGTATTGACTGGGATAATTTTCTTAATAGTAGCTGGTATGGAACTGTGATTTGGATTTGTGCTGGAAATAGTGTTGATAATTCAGGGATATCTTAGTAAATGTTGAGCAGGGCTTACACCAACTTAAAGCCTTTTCTGTTCCTCTTGCCACCCCTTCAATGAGGAGAAATGGGCTGCACAAGGAGCTGAGGGGACACAGCCAGGACAGCTGACCCCAGCTGACCACAGGGATATCCTACATTACATGGCATCATTCTCAGTGAATAAAGCTGGGGGAAGAAGATGGGGATGTTTATGATGGTGGAATTTGTCTTCCCAAGTCACTCTTCTACATGATGAAGCCCTGCAGCCCTGGGGATGGCTGTAAACCTGCCTGCTGGAGCAGAGAGCTAATGCCTTGGTTTGCTTTCCTTAGAATCATGGAATCTGCTGAGTTGGAAGGGACACATCAGGATTATGGAGTTCAGCTCCTGGCCCAAGAGTCACACCAGGTGCCTGAGAGCGTTGTTCAAACACTTCTTGAATTCTGTCAGGCTTGGTGCTGTGACTGCTTCCCTGGAGAGCCTGTTCCAGGGCTCACCCATCCTCTGAGGGAAAAACCTTTCCCTGATATCCAGCCTAAACCTCCCCTGTACGAACAGTATGAAACTTGATATTGTTTCATCAAGTCTTGTCTCTGGTCAAAAGAGTGAAAAGACCTGTACAAACATTTCTGCTTCCCCTCATGAGGAAGTTTCTACAGTTTTTCTATTTTAGTTTCAAACACTTGAGGACAAAGGGACCAAGTTCTGGTGTCACACCACTGATTTTATTAGCATGCACATATTTATGTTCTAGTTTCAAAGAGGGGAAAATAGGTGTTTCCAATGTAACTATAATATTTGAAAGCTTGGCTTTTAAAAGCAACGAAATTTACTATTTCATTTAGGAATTAGATTTTAATCCTATTTTTGGCATTATGTCAATAAATGATCTAGAGTTTAAAAGATTAAAGGGAATTAAGGGTGTTGCCCAGTGACCAGCAACAAAAGTCATACACTAATCAACACTTTAAGTCAATAATCTATCTATATAACCTTTGTCAGACACAGGAAGGGAGGGGGAGTTTTCCCTAAATTTATAGCTAAATAATGTGGCAAATTAAGATTTTGAATTGGAGGGTAAAACTTCTGCCCCAATAAATTAAAAAAGCTTGTGTTTTTATGCTAATTTTTATCAAAAGTTGTTCAGTAATTAAAAAAAAAGTTTTATTTTACAAATGGCTTTCTATCACTATATGTTCCATCAGCAACTATATGCAAAATTCCTAACTTTCTCAATTTTCTAGTACTCTGCAGGGATTCCTATTTTAGGCCACAATGCTGAGAAAAAAAAATGTTCTGGAGCAGATTTAAGCATCTATAAGTAAGTATAGTCTATTAAAAACACTGGGATTTGAGCAACTCTTACTATTGTGCTTTGATAGAACACCACTGTATCAAAATCACAGTGGTTTTGCAGGGGTCACAAGCCAATTTCCAGCATCCAGAACTTTTTCTTTGACAGCTCTAATAGCAGGTTATCTCCACACTGTGCTCACACACTCTTCATTTTTTCTTCCTGTCTTCATTATGGCAATTGTCCCCGTCTTGTGGCAGTTTATAACTTAACTCTATCAGTGCTGCACCGGTGCTCGTGGTGCTTAGAAAGAATCAGTACCTCAAAGAAACTCTGTTAAGGGATGACTGGATAGTCAGCTAGCTGGGACAGAACCAGAAATCCTGGCATTTTGAACTCTTTCTAAGATGACGAGTCTGCTTCTGTTCTCAACAATAAAGATTCATTTATCCCAGGCATTCACATCTCTCCTTCCCCTGCCATTTGTGGCAAGGTGGAAGCAAATGTCTAGCATACACATTCTTTCCCCAGCTGGATTCATGTATAAAACTTTCTGACAAGAAACAGTAGTAAAGGGACCAAACCTAGCTCTGAAGATGAACTTAAGGCCCTTGAAATCTGTAGCATGCCAAGATAGCTTTATAATTTTTTTTTGTTTTAATTTAAACTAAAAAAAAAACATAGAAGGATGGGCTGCTGAGATCATCTGTCACACCATCTGTGGTTGCCTAGCAGAATTACTCCAGCCTTGAGCTGGAGGAGCTCCCAATTGCAGCTGAACTGCAGTTGGGGATTTTATTAATACATCTCTCATTTATATAGCACCTTTCACTCTCAAGGATCCCAAAGTACTTGTTAAAGGATAAAGTTGAGGACTGAAGACTGTTAAAGGAGGAGAAGTTAGAAAATTTCCTCCCTCCTGACCAGTGGCTTCAAAACTTTACTAAAGAAAGCATTTATTGCTGAATTTGTTATTCTCTTTCATTCCTCTGAGTGTGGCTCAATGGGAAGTTGTGACCTTCGGGACGTTGTACAGCCTTGAGCTGATTTGTCCCTGCAAAGACAATTACACAATCGCAGATATGCTTGGGTTTTTCTATTGTGTGCATGACTGACGTGATTTGTAAGCATTGGTTATAAAGCTATATATATATATATATATATATATATATATATATATATATATATATACATGTATTTATATATATAAACATCTATGTTTATATATATTTAGAGCACAGAAAATAACAAGTGGGAGAAACAACTGTGATCAGCTGGCATTCAGGAAAATTAAAAATAAAGCATGTGGTGTAATCAAATCCTGCACTGATGCATAACCTGCCCCAGTGCTCTGCGAGGTGGGAGGACAGGTGATATGTCAGCTGTGCTGTGCCATGTAACTACAGTAGAAGGGCTGCATTAATGACAGACACAAGAGTTTGGATGAATGTTAACATGCTGCTATTTCCATGCTGAGATGAAGTAGCAGGGCCTGGATTTATCATTAAAAGAGACCCAAGAGGCTCTCACTGAGCCAGCTGCTAAGGCCCTAAAACATATGTCGCACCCTTCAGCTGTTCATCAATACAAAAGGCTTCCATCTCAAAGCACTTGACCTTGTTAGCCTCAGCGGTGTCAGTGATATTTTCAACAGGGAGACAACAGATCAAGTACGAAGAAGAGATTCTCTTAAGGGAAGTGTGTGCAGTCCCCAGCAAAATGAATGCAGAATTGTAGCCTGTGGATAATGGCTCCTATTTCTGATGTTTGTGGTTTGTAAAGGAGATAAACTTCTACTCTTTTTCAAAACAGCGGTAAACAATTGAAAAAAAAAATCAATAAAATAAAAATATGGCAGTGGCAAATAAATTAGCTCACCAGATTACAAAATTTCCAAACCTTCATCCACACCCCCCACACTGGACTTTGTGTTCTTACTAGCTTCAAAGGAAATGCAGCCTGAGTAAGGGCTGAGTGGGGAGTTCTGAAACCAGAGAGAATAACTGTGAGAATTACAGCAGCACTATCACCCTGACATTTGCAGGTAGCATTAAACGATGGTGCTAGTGTGAGAGTGCTTTAGCAGGTGTGGTACTGATGCACAGCTCTTAGGAAGGATACTGCATCCTCTCAGGTGCACCGGGGTTAGCTCTAGTAGTCCCTTCACTCTCTGCATTTCCCAAAAGCACAGTAAAACAGAGCTAATAAGATTTCTCCACAACAGAAAGAGTCACCATTTTCCTCCAAGTCTATCTGTTAAGGGCTTCCCCCCACTTTGATTTTGTGAGGGCAGTTTGTATATATGGAACTTGTGTGTAAACATATATATTTCTATTTTTCTCTATAACATAGAGAAATGCTATATAACACAGCTTTTATCACATATTCAAACACACAGCTACATAACACTAATCTTTAAAAATATCCCAAATGAACCATTCTATATTTTAACTATCTGCTTTGCAAGGAGGGTGGTAGACAAAGGATACAAAGCATGAGAAGAAAAAAAAGCCATGACAGATGTTAGGTTGCTTAATGCTGTGCCAGAAGGCACTTGGATACTGTGATGCTGAGCACAGCCTGAAACTTCCACATGATATAACTGAGCTGGACCTTCAAAATGATGTGTTTGCATAAAAAAAAAGTTAAATTGCAAGAATTATTGTTTTGTTGGGTTGTTTTGTTTTTTTTTTGGGGGGGGGGCAGGATGGGGGTGGGTGTTGTTTTAAGTGGTCTTCTTGTGGCCTTTTGGGATGATATTCTTGTCATGTCAGGTGGTTTTCCCAGTGCCTGAAAAGTAAATTTGTGTCCTTTAAGGACTATGGGGCACACACAGCTGTCCTCTTCAGTTTGGAAGTAGGGCCTGATCATGGAAAAGTATTTTTTCACCTGTCACCATCATGTAGCAAACGTATCCAGGAGGCAGCTGAAGCTGATGCATGGAGCATCCCATAACCATGGCTGCTTCTGGGATGATGTTGTGGCTGGGAATTTGGAAGAGAGGAGGTGCTGTTCTCACCCTGGTTCTGAGATTTCCAGTGTGGAGCTGCTGGGAAGAGGGAGGCTTGACCAAGATATCTGAGTCACAAGAAAACAAGCTGCAGTGCTTGTTGTGAGATATGTCACTGCCATATTTTCTGAAAAATCCCTTTGCCAGGATTTCTTCTCCTGGGAAGATGAGAAGCCTCAGACAAAAAACAGTCTTAACTCATTTGCTTCTCCCTGTCTTGCTGCTTTGGAATGTGGTCTGGAGATTGTTTACTACCTGTCAATGTTTGATTGGTTTCATGTGAATTGTTTTAACTTAATGACCAATCACCATCAGCTGTGTCAGACTCTGAGGAGTCAGCCACGAGTTTTTCATTATCATTCTTGTTAAGCCTTCTGTCTGTATCCCTCTCTTTCTTTAGTATAGTTTTCCTATAGCATTCTTTAATATAATATCAAAAAATAATAAATCAGCCTTCTGAGAACATGGAGTCAGATTCTCAATTCCTCATCTTTCACCTTGTCCTGGGGACCTCACAAACCCAAAAGAGCTACATCTTTAAAGGTTTTGGGGAGCCCAGTGATTACTTGTCACCAGGACCTGCAGAGTTTCCAGGCTGGACTTTTAGGGCTGGGAGGCTCTAGAATGGCAATCTCAAAAGAAGCATTACCAGTGCCCTTTGCTGTTGCCTGCTCTGGCATGTATGCTGCAAACACCCCTGGTCTGGATGCAGGCCAGGGCCAGGTAGAGCAGCACAGCCCAAACAGCATCAGGAGAGGGATTGCTGCACGCATGTGCCAAACTGGCTGAGGGGCAGGATGGCACTGAGGTGCCAAACTGGCTGAGGGGCAGGATGGCACTGAGGTGCCAAACTGGCTGAGGGGCAGGGATGGCACTGAGGTGCCAAACTGGCTGAGGGGCAGGGATGGCACTGGCTCAGGGTCCAGCTTTTCCTGGCTCTTGTGCTGTGCATTTCTCATACACATCTCTATTCTCATGAACAGAAAGGGAAAGCTACAGGCCTCCTCAGTTACACATGCATCCAATGTGAGGAAGGAGTTCATCTGATTGGGAGCAGAGGAGTTGGAGATGCAGACAGCTGTTCCTAACCAGGCACAGCAGATTAGGTATGTAATCCCTGGCTGCTGAAAACTTCTTCCAATTCCTTGAGCAGAACTGTAGTTCAGCAGCTTTGAAGATGGGGGTGTAGTTATTTGAGAAGCAGTGTTGCAGCTTTCATTGTTTCCTAATGCAAAATCATGCTATAATGATACTTGAAAAGAATGTGAGAATTGATAGTTAATGCAGAAAGCAGATACAACAATTTTTTGCAGGATAATTTAATGTATCTTCCACTTTTTTTCTTTCATAGAGAAGTGATTTAATGATGTGTGAAGTCTGACAAGTAAATCTCTTTAATGGTTCTCACCACAATGAACATTGAAAATAGCTCTTTTTCATACAATACGATTATGTATTAGATAACAGCTGGGAACTGGTAATGTGGAAGAGATCAATTCTGCAAGCTGCAGAGCACCTGTATTTTTCATTTAAGTTGATAGGAGCTGGAAGTACTCAGTGCTTCAGAAGAAGTTTCCAGTACCCTCCAGGATTGATTTTACAAAAGAATTTGTTTCTTGAACTGCAATTTAGTTATTGTTATGTTAACGCCTCAATCTTATGATGTAAAGTAGCTGCAAAAGGAGGAAAAGTATCTTGAGCAAAAATCACTCTGCCAGTGATTAAAATACTTTATGATATAAATGTGAGTATTGTTCAAGAAAGAATATATTGCATAAAACTATGGCTTAATAAATAATAATGATAAATTAAAATAGTCTATCAGGAATACATGTTGCAGAAGTAGTGTTCTTAAATATAACAGGAAGTTAAAAATTTTTTTTTATAGTATTAGAAAGTTTCAGGCCACTAAAGCTAAATACAATTAATCTTTCTAGTAGGTAAAGTTTATCCTATTTTGCTGATAGACTGTGAAATGAGAGTAATTATAATCAAATATAATTAATTAGTTCTAGAAATTTAGATATATGGTATGTGTATGAAAAAAAGTCTCAAAGCTCAGATCCAATACATTTTTTTTTCCTGGAAAGCAAAAGTTTAACTAGAGAAAAGGAAAGAGAAAGGTGAAAAAATAATAGGAACATATAACTGTACATAGAAACAAATGTCTGTCTTGAGACACATCTAGAGATATTTGAAATAGAAGGTATTATTTACATAGTAGTACTGCCTAGGAAAAGGAAAACCAATGTCAAAAATAATGAGGTACTGACAACCTTCTTCCACTCCTGTCAGTGCCTGAAGTCCAGAGTCATCACATGTCAGTGTGCACCTTCAGGGCTGTCCCAGCTCAGCTGCCTGGGAAATGAAATTACACCTGTAATCTGTGTTTAGTGGCTTTATAAGTACTTTTTTATGATTTCAGGTCAGGATAAAATTATTCCTGCCACCTGAACCTATCAGTAGGACCTGCAAACTTCTCTCATGCTGCCTTTCTGTTGACATGAGAATAAAGTGAGGAACACAAAACTGGAGGATGAGAGCAGCGATGACATTGGGTGCTTGCTTTTGTTTCTCATGGTTGTGGACAGTGAGCAGGTAGAACTGTCCCCCTGGGCTCCTTTGCTTGCCTCCCCATGGGGATCTCACACTGGGAAAAAAGAAGGAAGGCCAGGGGAGACTGCACCCTCACTGTGGATACAGGTCCAGCTTGGGAGCACAAGCACACCCTCTATGAGGCTTAGCTGCCCCCTTTCTGCAGAGCTGCTTTCTTTCAGCTTTGCTGCAGCCCTGAGGTCTTAAGCCAACCCTAGCTGGGTTTTCAGGCCCTAGAAGTAGAGAAGAGATTGAATTTTGCTGTGACATGCCAAAATATGCCTTCATTAGCTCTTCTCCTTGGTTGGGTAAGAGCATCTACCCTATCCTGTCATGCCATGCCATGCCATGCTGTCAGTCCCTCAGATGGCTCAGAGAGAGAAAAACTGCTCTTCCTCAAGAGGCATGAGAAGTGCATGCTTCAGTTTGGTGGGAAAATAGACAAAAATATCCTTCACAGGCATGTACTGTCCCAGGGAAAACACTGCTGTGTATGCTATATCCTTTGCTTTCTTTTGGGGGCTGCACTGAATGGGAAGGGTCAGGGGAAGGCTTCTTGCACTTAGAAATCTTCCAGAGAGTGCTTTGAAAGGGAAATATATAGATGGGATCCTGTTTCCCTGTTTCTTGGGGTGTACCCAGCTGAAGAGTGAAATATTAACTTATTTGTGTAGACAGGTGTTGGTCTAAAGTTCCTCTAGGACACCTTAAATACTAGCTACTGAACCTTCATCCACTTTTTTTGTCCTATTTGTTCTTTAATAGAGGGGTAGAAGTGATGGAAAAAACATAAATATTTGTCATTTTGTTTGAAAAATCTCCCAGTCTATCTAATTTCTACTCATTGTGGGATCTTACAGATAGTACAGACACAATTTGAACATCCTATTAGTTTAAAAACCAAATTCCTAATTAGATGTCTTTTTCCTCTTTAGGAAATGTTCCACAGTAGGTAAACAGACTGAGAGAATACTCTGCAGTTCTTGAAAGTGATTGATGCTCTAAATTCATTGCTTCTTGTTACTATAGATTCCTCTATGTCCTTGCTCTCTGCTGCAGGAATAATTTCCTTAGTCCTACCATCTGCCTGACATCATATGCACATTTGAGATGTTTTAATTTTGAATCAGTTTTACTCTTTGCTTGTATTCCTTTTGGTCCTTACTTTCAGTAAGCAGGACAGGAGACACCGCAATCCTTTCCCAGGGACAGATGACCTGCCAGGACAGGACTTACACCTGAGCCCTCTGGGACCACTGGCCTTCAGCTTTGGCCTCATTTCTAATAAAAAAGAAAAAAAAAAGTGTCTTTCTGGCATGCTCTGGTGTGTCTGTGTGTTGAGACACCATCACTGCTTCTTGGTGATGGGAAATCTACTGCTATATGTTTAGGTTGTGCTGAACTGAGACAGAGACACCTATACCTATAAATTTGTACAAACACACATGCTATTTCTTCATCTATATCGCATGTTATGGAAGGAATAAGTGAAATTATGTATTTTGCAGTTGTCTTTAAATTACTTCTGACAGACGCTTGCTTTGCTAATGGAAAAAATACTGAAGAGTTTAAACTTTCCTTCATTTTCAGACTTCTTAATTCTTGTGTGCATTTTGTCAAGCACCCTATTTTTTTTCTTGGCTCCTACATGCTGACACAGCACCAGTTTTCTTGTCTAATTTTATAAACTGTTCAGCCGTGCCATTATTCGCTGTTTTCTTTTAATTATGTATTCTTGTTAACCTCTTTATCCTTTCAAAGTTGCAGATTGTGATTGACATGCAGTATTAATTAAGGCATATAATTTATGACATTGGAGCTTGAAATTAATAAGTGACAATACAATTACATGGTTTGCCTAATTGTCCTTCAGTAATATAAAGATTGACACTTACCACAGCATTCAAAGTTAAACATGCTCAAACAGATATACAGCTGAATGTAATCACCAGCAAATCTAAAGTAAAAAGATCCATTTTAAGGGACAGGCTGTTGGAAAAAAAAATCAGCTGTGGCCTTGTTTTATTAAATAAACAAATCTGTGTGCATGGGTCAGTCCCAGAATTAAATTAAAAGTATAATTTTTTCCATGACTTTTAATTGCAAATAACTTTTTTCTTAAAAGTTATAATTTTTTAATAATTACAAATTAACTTTTCATGTTCATTGAGATTTCCCTTTCCAATCTCTACTCCCATCTGGCAAAGTCCCAGTATGTGCACCAGTAATGCTTGTTATTGTTGGTCCTGTCTACATCACTGCAGTTTTCTTTACACCTCTGTACAGTCATCTAAATATTGGCAGCTTACTGTTTATAAGAACACCACCTTTTTTTAATTGCATAGATTATGGTCCTGTAACTACTAAAGAATATGAGACATACTACTTGGGTGAACTACTCTTTCTAATAGTAGTGAAATACTACTATTTCTTAGCAGTAGAATTGGGAGTTTGAAATGTAATTCCCAATGGCATCCTATTCTTTAACAGGAAGCATTCCCTTGAGATCAACATCTTTGTCATCTGGTCCCGTGACACTGTGATAATGCCCATAAACTTCTGACTAATTTTGTGAAAAATATAAACACGTGCCATGTGTAGATGAGACTTTTAGGTTATTCTACTTTAAATGCCTGCAGTTTTGTTTCAAGGAAATTCCTAGCTTTGTGTTATGTCAAAGAAACTGTTGCCCTGAAGTATATACTTCAATTTTAGACTTTTTAACATTATCATTATCTTAGAGATAAGAACATTAAGAATATAAGAATTATTTTAGTCAGAATGCTTTTAATGAGAATTATTCATGTTAAACAGAATACTGTTATTGGAATTTTAGTTTATTGCCAAATATCAGAAAAAAAGTACCTCAAATGAGGAAAGAGCCAAAGCGACTTCCCAAATATTTTTTTGTGTAGTTGAACTATTAACACACATTGACATAGAATGCTTAGAGCAAGATCCACCAAGATCCATTACTCCAATGCATTTGGACATAAAAAATCATGAAAAGAGAAAAGCAGATTGAAAAATCTTATACTGTAGATTTGCCTATTTTGCTATAATCTTTTGCTCTGAAGTGGTAGAGCACAAATTATAGATATCTCACATATGAGTCTGTGCAAGCCCTGGGGAAGCAAGCTAGTGAGTGAAAGAAAGTAGTGAAAGCTGTGCTCCCCATGCTCTTAGCACAGATGGACAACAAGAAGGGACAAAGAGACAGGTGATTCCATGACCTTGTAAAATGCTGGACTGCAACACTATGAACACAGGGATATGCATGGCTCTGGTTTCCTGTGGTTTCCTGTCCATGCTGCCCCATCACTGTTGGGCTAGCAGCCTTCTTGCAAAGTAGAAAACTGGTCACTATGCCCCAACCCATCAAAAATAATGCTATTCCCCAGAACTGTGATTCTCTGAAACAAGTTGCTTGTTGTTCATTAGTTTTGCATCTTTGAAATTACTTTTTAGCTGCATTCCTTGCAGATAATCAAAGGAAAAATACCTCCTTAATAAAAGCTGGTCTTCCTTGATGACATATCTTGGCATCTAAGGAAAACACTAAACATTATATTTGATTTGAAAGCAAATAACATTTGTGAGATGTAATAAAACAGATATATGAAACAGAAGAATACTATTCCTTGTGATGATATTCTTCTCATTTCCTAAAATACTTCAGAATGAATTTTAAGAACTTGATTGTCAGTAGTCCCTTTTGTGCATTAATGGTTTGAAACAGCACTCGATGAGAGGTTTACCTAATGGTCATTTGGAAAATCAAAGTCTAAATTACCAGGTAAAACTGATGTAGAAATAGCAGGATGTTTTGTTAAATTTACTGAAATCTTTTTTTTTTACAGCATATTTGTAACCATGCTGGTATTTGTTTTTGAAATCTGTCAGGAGCAGCCAAAGGTAAACTGGGAGGTAAAATAGCCAAACAAGTAGTCTCAGAGCAACTATCCTAAAAACCTAGAAGTCCTAGGCATAAAAGCCAATACAGTTATAGAATTACATAATATTCTAGGTTGGAGGGACCTACAAGGCATATGGAAGTCCAACTCCAGGACCTGCATAGCACCCCCTCTGGAGTCACATCATGCACCTGAGTATGTTGTCCCAAGACTTCTTGAGCCCTGGCAGGCTTGGTGCTCGATACTGTGAGGAGCCTTGTTGCAGTGTCCTCTGGGTAAACAGCCTTTTCTTAAAATCCAACCTAAACCTCACTGACACAGCTTCATGCCATAACGACATAGCTGGAACCAAATCTCTTAATGATTTCTGTTCTTTTCTTTGGGGGTGGTGTATGGAATGCCAGAAAAGTGAGCCAAATTTAAGTTGCAGAAGAATTTTTGAAGAACTCAGCATGCCCATGTCTTTACTTGCTGTATCATTCTGCTCCAGACTGACAGCCCAGCAGAAGGTAATTGCAGGGCTCGGAGTTTGGACTGGAGACAAGGCACAGCTGAGCTGCCTGTGAATAGCACTACACATCTCAGTAAATAATTCTTGATTTCATTGTCATTTCATTGCAGTAGTTAAGGGAGGATGACTTGGTTAAAACAAATGCAGATTGATTTGTCAAGAAACATGCTTCAACCTTGGGTTCCTATGCATTATGATCAATAATGTTTTGCTTTCTCTGTCCCCTCAAAGAGAATGTGCCTCCAGTTGAAGGGAATACAATTCTCTTCTGCCAGTGACATTTTATAACTGTGGAAGCCCATTCCTGGGAAGCCTTTTTGTTTGCTGTTGGCACAGAAATAAAATTCATCAGACATGCAAGATGTGAATGGTCATGTGCATAGACCCTTTCTTTTATAATAGAAAGAGCAGAGATCGATAAAGCTCAGAAGAAGGAAACAGCTGTAAGCAGCCTTGTACGGGGGGTGTAATCCTGATGAATAATGTTGCTGTCATAACAGCAGGGATAATTTAATGCTGACACTTAGCAGCATGATAAATAGCTTGTCAGACATAGGCAGTGACAGAGTCAAGTGAAACTGCCCATGACAAGTTCTGAAATATTAATCTTCTACTAGACTGTGACTGTGCTGAGGGGGCAGCAGTGTACAGAAGACTTGGAGGGGAGACACTGTAATATAAACAAATGTACTTTAGGATAATAAAATGCTTTTATTGTGCAGAGAAATTTTCCTTTACAAAGGCTATTATGTATGCTATTTTTGTAAAGGACTCTGAACATTTATGCTTTACAACAGTGTGTTTTATTTTTCCAACACATACTCTGATAGAATTTCTCTGAAATATTTCACTTCTTATTGGTATTTCTCTGAAATATTTGACTTCTTATTGGAATTTGTGTATCTAGGATTTTCTTTTGGGGAGAAACATTAAATGAAAATTATTCTCTTTTTTTAATTTTTTCCCAGCCCACACACCCTTCTTCCAAGGATTTTTCCAATTTACCTAGGATCTTTACTGTGAATGTCACATAAGCAATGTGGCAGGGTTCCCTATGCAAAACACCAATTGATTTATGAACTGCTTCTCCATTGGAGATGACCTAGAGTGATGGTGGATGTAACAGACACTTGATATTCAAACCAGGCTATTTATTTAGGTGTAATTTGCTTAATAAAGTACTATGCTATTTTGATCTTCAGGGAGATGCAGTTGTCAACACACTACTCTGAAAATTATGCATCAGAGACTCTTGCATCCTGCATTTTGAATACTATTTTGATTTCCAAGACTCCTCATGACAGACAAATGTTCTGCTTTCATTCAAGATCAGGGCTGAAATCAAGAAAATGTGAGAGGCTATGATGGACATGCACTTTGTGAAGATAATGGCAGGATACAGCATGCCAAGTAATAATGTTTGAAAGATTGTGCATTATCTTAGAGAGGTGCAAGAGGTGCCACTTCAATACTAGCCAAGGTGCAGTGGTAACAGTGGGGGCAAATATTTTCTAAATTTCACCAGTTTTCCATAATAGTTATCATGTGTCTATGGTTGCAATCTAAAAGGTGATTTACCCCATTATAAAAGATACAGGGCTTAATTGTTGCAAATGTGCATTGTTGTCTTTAAGTTAATAGTACTCTAATTTCTGTCTTGAAGAGGCCGTAAATTGAGCTGCCAGTGGAACATTGGCTCAAGGTCTCATTTATTCATCAATACAGTGTGGATGGAGTGAGAATGATGCACGTTTGGCTCCACAGCCAGCAAAGTACCTAAAAGTCTCTTTATGTACCCTGACAACCTATTGCCTTATCAGTATTGAAGAAAGGTGTCTGAACAAGGTCTGAAGTGGCTGAAGAAATGCCAATGTTTTCTGTGGTTTCATTCTCCAACATGTGCATTGGTCAAAGTGCCAAGTCCTGCTGCGCTGAAATCCCAAAGGGCACGAGTACAGTTGCAGGAAAGACCATGGGTAGTTGTTTGTTCAAGGCAAGGTAAAGTGTGCAAAGGGTTGAATTACAGTTCTCAGTGTAAGAACCATTTCTTTCAGTTCAAGGAAGTATGATGAATACAGATTACAGCTGAGCAGATTTCAGAGCAAGTCAAATGAAATGGAATTCTACCTTGGACCAGAGGGGCCCAGGCTACTTTGATGCTCTTTGGGAAAAAAGGAGATTGTGTTCTGGTTCTGAAAGCACCACAGTGTGTTTGAGGAATACAGTTCTCCTGGTGCCTACACTATTTGAACTTTTTATATATTAGGCATGTATAATATGCTAATAATTCTATGCTTTCAGGTCTAAATCAGCCTGTTGGTATTAACAGGTAATTAACACACCCAGGTGAAACACATTCTGAAGCTATCATAGCAGGATGCGTGAGCCTTTTATGCAGCTGCTTTTGTCTCCAGTGGTGGAAAGGTGACCTGGTTTGGGGTCAGCTCCAGTATTAAGAGGAAGTTATTCATACTCAGCAGTCACTGTTATAAGCTCAGTGTGATGTGACTTACTTGTTCTTGACTTTGAAGCAGTTTTTTTCTGTAAATGCACACAAACTTACAAGAGAAGTTCAGTAGAAAAATTCATCTAATGATTCCAAGAGAAGCTTAAAATTTTGCTAAAAAAAATTATAAACATAGCTTTTTACTCTTCTGAGGTATCAGATTTTCTTTATGTAATACAAACCTACCATATTAATTCAATTAACATTTTCTGTCATCTTTTTTTATATTAATACTTTAAATCTTGCTGTGTTGAGTTTGGGGGTTTTTACTAATTTTCCATGTTTTTTTTCTTTTGATTGTAGTTTTGATGTTAGTGTTTCATTAATACTTTTAAAGTGCACACCAAAAAGAGATGTTTGATAAACAAATTTTCAGCAGATAGATCTAGGAATCTTATTCTTTGTCAAAAAGTAGAAGCCAATACCAGCTTAATTTTCAAGGAGTTTTCAATGCTGTCTATTAGATTGTCATGAAAAAAATATTTGCCAAAGCTTAGGGTAATGAGAATTAATAGTGCTGGTCGGTAGTTTGATAGTTCCTCTGTACATCTGAATTGCTCCTTTCATGGTAATAAGGATTTAGCATAATCAGTGATAAGACTGATATTCAGTTTGCTTTCTTTTAAAATATTAAATTCTCATAGAGTAAAAAAAACAATTAAAAATTCAAATAATGTTTTTCTGAAGGAAGAATCCAGCTATTTTCAAGAGCCCCTCTTTAGTTTCTTACAACGTAGTAATAACACTTTGAAATCCAGTGTAACAGAAATAACTTGGGCATATTTTGATTTTTTTTCTGAAAGGAAAGGAGGGAAAAATTAGTGAGTAAGATTCTGAGTGACATGAACCTGATGAATCTTCATAGGCCAGACCTAGGACAATTTTTGTGTTGTGTTACCAGCTTAGAGGGATTTACTTGTCATCTCAGACTCAATTAACCATTGAAGTCCCTTTGCTCTCCTCCTCCAAGTAGTAAGAGATACAAAAGTATGCAAAAATGAATAGAACTTTTTCTTTTTTGGGAACCACATTTCCCATTCATTTTAAATGACAAACCAGGTAGAGGTAAAAAGAATTGTTTTGCCAGAAACATTGAAATGTGTAGGTGGAGTTCAAAAAGCCACATTAACATATTCATGTAGGATGTGAGCCAATGAAATCTGAATTTCTTCCTTGCTTTAATTAGCAGAATATAAGGAATAGTTGCCTTTTTTGGACCAATAATAAATGAATAAATTGTGTTTCCTTTTGATCAGTAATTCCATCTTTTATACAAGAAACCTTTCAAATTGAAGTTTTTCAAAGCAAATGCCTTTCTGTGAAGGGATGTGACTTTCAGGAAGAGTTCCTCACCAGATCAGTTAAGCAGGAAATAAGTAATTATATGCAATGCATATTTAATGAAGCAATTTTTCAGCTTCTTTTTGTCTACGAAGTTCTTCCTCTCATGAAGTTAAAAATGGAGTTGTTGAAACTAACTGGAACTAAGGGAAAGAGAAATTAAAATAATAAAAGTATAAGTTTAATGATTCACAACATGCATAGCAGGGAAGATTTTTCAAAAGGTACAAAACCTGAACTTTCTTCAAACCTAGAGAATAAAAATAGTTGGGTCTCTCTTAGGGGTGGATAAGTTTCATCTGCAATCTGTTTAGCCCAATATAGCTGCCTGTAGGACAGAAATTGTGAATAAACATAAATCTGTGTGAGATTACATCTGCACAATATTTCTGTCTAGATTTCTTACAGACTTCTTAAATTCACAAAAGAACTGATGCTGTCTAGTGCTAACTCTAACTGGTAAATCTGGCCAATCCTTGAGGGGTCCTAACATCTGGGGTTCTTATTAAAGGAATTCTCACTATTAATATGGAACTGTATTTTCACATTCTTTTACCAAACTCTGATTCACCTACTGTGTGATGGCTCCATAGTTTATCTAATAGTTGTTACATAAAGACTAGCAAAAGTAGCAATAGAATCTCTTTAAACAAAGTAAAACAAATAGTTATTTTTACATTCATTCTTTGTTGTATTGATTCTCAGGAAAGTTAAAAAGTCGTATCAGAAAAAATTTAAAACTCTTATCAGAAATATTAAAGCCTCAAAAATTTTGAATTATAAAAACTGCTTGAAGAAGTTATTTATTAATTCAAAAGAATTGTCATTTTTGTTTTACATTTGAATATCATGAAAACCCTGTTCCATGAATGCTGGGATAAATGCCATCTGGTCTCTTGGATCATCCCAGCTGAAAAGAATGTGTACTTCTTGCCATCAGTCAAAACTTCACATTCATTAACTAATAAAATCCAAGAAAAAAAAAAAAGGAAACAAACTCCATTTTGCCAACATCATGGCTTTTTCCAGTGAATGAAAGCCAGCAGTGTATCCCTTTTAGCATTAGTTTATGGCTATTCTAATGACAGTGGTAGTTTTGCTTAGTGGAGCTCATTTATCTTTGTGTTCTGTGCCATGTTCTGGGGAAGAGATGTGTAATATTCTTGAACTATACAGCTGTCAACTTTCTGGGCTGTTCTTTGTAAACAACTTGATTAAATGAAATGTCATTAGGAACACTTTTGCTGGGCTTTTGCTTTCCTGTAAGACTTGATATGTTTGTTGGCAATTTTTCATCTGGGCCTCTCCCCCAGATGATAGCTTTGGAAAAATATGTACTATGGCATTTTGTATAACAGGAAATAAATAATAAAGTTGAGAAGAGCTATTTAATTAGGGCAAGCCACACCTGTTACCTATCTGCATCTCCTCAGCTTTGCATTAAAATGTTAATTGAGCACAGCTGCAGGATGGGCCCTATCCTCCTGGTTTGGAGTGTCCTTGACACTAATGTCAATTAGTGCAGTTCAGCTAGGAGGCAAACTGATGTTCCTGCACACACTCCCTTCTTTTTCCACCACTGATGTGGTTACAAGACTTTTATCATAATGTCAGTTGTACAATTTTTAAAATTTTAATATTTTAATTTCTGTGTAGGTTTTTATTTTTTGCCATTACATGAGCACAATAACACCATAAACAGCAGATTTCAGAGTTAAAAAAATTAGCATAAATGTACTAAGGTCCCTCCCACATATTCCATACCTATCGGTTCCCTGCTTTCCTTCGCTTTCTCCATACCACTCCTTGTAGGACACTCCTGGAAACGAGTCAGGACACTTAGCCAGGCACTGGGGAAAGGAAAGAGTCCCTCAGTAGCTGTAGCTCAGGTGGCCAGGCTGTCTCACACCGCCTGCAGCCTCCTCTTCATCTCAGCCACGGTCACATCCTCCCTTCCCTCTCTGACAAGAAGTCCCTTGGGTCCCTCACTGCTTGTCCCCCTCCAGCCCCCTGCCCCAGGTGCTGAACAATCTGCTCTCCCAGCAGGAGAGCCTCACAGTGGCAGAATAGTCAATATTTATGTTGAGAGAACTCTACTTTTATAAAGCATCATGGAAAGAAAGCAGCAATAAGGATATTAAAGCACAGCACATAAAGTACACAAATCTAACCTAATTTAGTTTTTGCAGGTATAATTTTGCTGCTTAAATATCAGAC
>NC_080593.1:61868673-61906173 GCF_027887145.1 Ammospiza caudacuta | reverse complement strand
AAGCAGCTCTGTGGAAAAGGACATGGAGGTTATGGTGGACTACAATCTGTCCATGAGCCAGCAGTGCCCTGGTGGCCAAGAAGGCCAAAGGGATCCTGGGGTGCATTAGGAAAAGCACTGGCAGCAGGCCAAGTGAGGTGATCTTGCCCCTCTGCTCAGCCCTGGTGAAGCACATCTGGAGTGCTGTGTCCAGTTCTGGGCTCCTCGGGACAAGGCAGACCTGGAGCTGTTGGATGGAGGGCAGTGGAGGCTCCAGTGGAGGGCAACAGAGATGATCAAGGGACTGGAGTGTCCTCTTATGAGGAAAGGCTGAGGGAGCAGGACCTGTTGAGATTCTAATAAAGTCTAGGTTCTCCTTTTGCATTGCCTGTTTTTAGAAGTTGCTAGATATATTGGACTCTCTGTATGTGTCAAATCTGTCAATTAGCTTCAGTTTTGAAGTTGTGGAGGCAATTGAATTCATGTTTTAAAAAATATTTTCAATTGGGAAAGGGAAACAAGAAAATAAACCATACACTGTTTTCAGATCAATAATTTGAATAAGGTGTATGGTGGTTTACACAAAATAGACTTTAATATATCTTTTAATTTGCATATGTTTGCATGTTGACATAAGCGTTAAAGCCGAAACTCCACCTTATCTTTCTTCCTCCATTTGCACTTCAGTATCACAACTTGGACCGCTGGACTATGGCATTAAAAGTCTATTTAATGTAAAATTAACGACCGACTCTCAAAGCAATCTTAAAGAAAACTTTGGACAAGTTCCTTGCTTCTTTTGATAGATGGGTACAGGATTAATCAGAACTCATTTATAAAATGTCATTAGGAAGCAGGAGAAATGTTTTAGTGAAAAAATGTGCTTACCTGGCATGGTTGTAAATATATTTTCTTTTCTTTTTAATGACAATCATATGATAGTTAAGGAATTTCTTAAAGCCCTCTCTCTCTCTTTGATTCATATGAATAGTTATTCAGAATGCCTTTCCTTTTAAAAGGAAACTCCAGCAGAATAATTGCAGAGAAAAGCAGATTAAAATTCTAATCAAAGCTTTAAGCTTTTAAAATGGCTCTTACATTTCCTTCACAGATAATGAAGTAGCCTGTAGTCTAGAAGTTTGGCTTTGGTTTTTGTTTTGTTGATTTCATTTCTTTTTCCTCTTAAGTGGTCAGCTGTCTTACCACCAGAGAAGTGACAGTCTCTGTTTTCAGACTGATGAAAGAAAAATCTGAATCTCTTAATAAGAAAGCTTTAGGGACCAGTAAAAGAATGTATCAGAAAAAAAAAAAAAGATTAGCATTTTTTAGTCATTATCCTGTGTGGATAAGTTAGGAATTTTTATTTAGATTCAATTTTTTTTCCTTGGTAAATTTCAGTAGTAAAATAGTTAATCAAACTCAGACTCATCTGAGTTTCATTTATATCCTTCTAAAGCTGAAAAATATCCCCTCTGTAATGAAGTATCCCAAAGACAGTGATTTACTTTTTGCATGGGATGTCCCCAACACCCCTCCCCAGTTCTGTGCTATGCCTGGTCATCTTGGTGTCTGGCTGGGAACATCCTTGTCCATCTACATGGTGTTTGATAGGGCTAAGCCATTCTGGTCATCTTCTCACTGATGCTGGTACAGTGAGTCTGGCAAATTAGCACAAGAGATTAGTTCAAATAGGTTTGGGTTTGGGTGTTTTTTTTTTTTTTTTTTTTTAATTTTTTTTGGGTTTTTTTTTCTTAATTTTTTTTCCTTCTTTTCTTTCTTTTCAGTCATGAGTAGGAACTCTGAGAAATATAATTTGGAGATGAGAAAAATGAATGGCTGAGGGTACCATTAGTAAAAACACACACAACACTTTCTCAGTTCAGAATATAACTAAACAGTGCCTTTGTGGATGAAATTAAACTCTTTCAGTGCACCACCACTTGTAAACAAACCATCCCATATCCATTCAATCCTTGGGAGACTTGGATTGTTCACTTCATCCTGCACGTGGCGGTGACATTGTGCCTGGTGAAGTCTGCAGAGTTCTGCTTGATGTACTTTGGGAGAATATGTGTGGCTTGCAACCACGAAACTTTATGGTGTGTCAAAAGGCAATTTTAATTTTTTTAATTGAGAGATCTGGAACAAAATGAAAGTTCTTCTATTTTTAGACTTTTTTTTTGAAAGGTTTTCTGTGTCTTTTTCTAAAAAATATTACCAACATAAAAACATGAATATTTGGCTTGATCTGAGGCTACTGATCCACCTATTGAAAACAAGTTGTCATGATTTTTCTTGAAAAAATCTTACATTATGACATTTAAAATGTGGAGCATTACCTGCTGATAAGTATTTTGAAGTATATGAATAAATAAATAAAGTTTTTTTAAAATTCTTCAACTTTCTGTGTTTATTTCCATGGCCTCATCAATACTGAAGAAGTATCTTTCTTCTATGAGAAGAAAGAAAAATGCTTATTAATATAAAGCTTAGAGTCAAGGGTTCAGAATGATTTAATTTTTTAAGAGAAACATTTTTTGTGATTACAATAATTCTGGAAATGAGATACTGCTGCACTTATATCTGCTAGTCTTCTCTGGCCTATTTACCTTCCTAAAATAATTTTACATACCTTACTGACATCAGCATTGGAGAAAGATCTGTTGAAAACTTTATATTTTGTAACTTTCGTTGCCCCCGGTGTCCGTGCTCTTAGCATCCTCTCTGATATTATGCACGCATACAAAATGTGGAAAAGCTGTGGCTCTTAACACTTATTTTCTTCAGCTAAGCCATACTTTATTATGATCAAGATTATGAGAAAAATGAACAGAAGAGAATTTAGTTTAGGGGCTTTTTTTTTGTTTGATTTTGAGAGTTTTTTAGTGTGTGTGTTTTTACTTGCCTGGGGTTTTTATTTTATTTTTATCCATCGATTCTGTAATCTCTAGTGAGCTGTTCTGTGAGCTGTAATGCTTATTGTTACTTTTTAATGCAAACTCTTTGGAAATATTCATGTCTTCTAGTTATGGTTTGTAATATAGCTAAATACAAATCTTGATTTTTACAGCTACATTTTTTGTATATGTCTGGTAGAAAGTATGTTGTCTTGGGTTGATATAAAGATCCTAATACTCTGGGGTGGATAATAAGATTTTTATTCCCAAATCTGTCCCTTGAATCGAGGTTTGTGAAAATATCTGGCTGAATTGGCTTTATGGTGCAAGATTGTGATGTCTATTTAACAGGGCTTTTTTCCTAAAAGCTGCCTTCACCTCTAAGCCACGTAACCACAATTTAGTGTAAGCTTCATATATATGCAATATATTGGTCTAGGGGCCAAAATGCAACTATTAATTGCTGGTGTGAAATATGCTAAAAATTCTGAGAAGAAAGTAATGATTTTCATTACATCCACTTGCTTGCTTTTCACTCTCAAATGCTGCATTTGTCATGGAGTTCCTTGGGCTGGCTTCTGGGGGATCTGTCAAGCCCAAGTAAAATTCTGCTTAAAGCACAGCCTGGTTAGGATGACTGGGTGTGTTCTTGATGTGCTAGCTCTACCTTGCACTCAAGCCACACTCTTTTATCCAGTTGTTCCTGCACTTCCCTTACACACCTGATGAGAGGACCATAAGGAATCATGATAAAAAGTTTCTCTGGAGAGCCATGGGCTTGCTGTGTGCTAGGGGAATGCTTTGTCTGATACTGAAACAGGATTATTGTATTTGAGGGTCTCTGGGAATACCTGCTTAATGGCAGTGAAGTAATCTCAAAACCTTGCCAGCCAGTACTGTGTCAGGTTACTGTATACAGGCCCATAGGAGGCAGGATTCTTCAAGACTTCAGAAGGGACATCTGTCTAACATTCTTTGATCTCTGATCTCCTCTCTTTGTAGCTATCTGGGTCATTCATTACTTTCTTAAAGCCACACACTGAGAAGATGACCCTTCCACACACTCCAACTTCTAGATATAAAGAAGAGAATTTGCATTACTCTGAGTTACAACTCTGCCTGACTTTTCTTGGAGGCCACCATGTATTGCAGTGATGATGCAATGAAAGGTTGATTTCTAGAAGAAAATTCATAATAATTTCCCTTATAACATCTGTTGTAAATGGCATGACATAGAAGCAAGTTCTCCTGATTGTCAGTTATTTTTAGCTATTTGTTCTGCAGTAATCCTCATGGATTTCCTTGGGGACTTCAGAATTGATGGCATGGTACAATGTGTGCATGGTGATAGAAGGGTGACAAGTATGTGCAGGATATCCTTTCTTATTTTAAAGACTTGGACTTGAACAAAAATTAATACTAATTTTTTTCTCCACCAGTTACTGCAGCTCCTCATGATCAAATCCCGATTAAAAAAAAAAGCATGTATGCTTTGTGCTATCCATCCAATTACTCTGGGTGGAGTTCTATCTCTGTATATGTTCTGAAGAGTCCTAAAACAAATTACCCTGTGATATTGTTTCAGATGCAATAGTTTTATACCATTGAAGCAAAGCAAACTGTAAATTGCAAAACAAAGAATAAAACCATAATTACTGCTTTCATTTATTCATACCATATTAATGCAATATAATTATCTGGCAGGCAGGATTTTATGAATACTCAACAGAAAACCACCAAATGGTTGTTCTAATGAACATATAAAAACTAACACTTTTAAGCAGTAAATCACATTCTGTTACTTTTACATTGACAAATGCCTTTGAACTTTATAATTGGAAATAATGTGTTTTGGCACCCTGTAAAAGGCTCTGCAAGCACTATTGTGTTTGGAAGTATTTCAAACAGGACAGAAGTGCCAATGGGATACCTTAAGAATTGTTATGGAGATTTTTGCAGTGCACCTGCACAGGGCAATATATTTTTTCATGTGCATTCTGGTCACCTAAAGATTTCTTAAGGAATTGGGATCCTAAATAAGGCTTTAGGCTTGGGTTATATACAAATCACAGTAAATGGAGCTGCTCGAAAGCACAAAATGAAATCACAAAATCAAAATTTTTTTAAAGCTATTCAGGATTAAAAATTTTCATAAGAACTTAGAAGAGCACAGTTGCCCACCTCAAACATTGTTAAGGCCACAGAAGGACTTTGCCATGAAACAAGCTCAGAAGGGAGTGACAGGACGGTGCTAACTCCAGGCCTGGAAAAGATGAGACCTGGGTAGCACATCCTGAGTAATGCATCCAGACAAAAATCTCCACTGTGGCAAACTGTGAATCAGTGACTGCTTGTAGTGGTCAAACAAAGAGCAGGGCAGGTTCTAGGACAGATGGCATCTGTGACCACCAACAACCACTCCCCCAAACAGGCCTCTGTGGATTCCTGGAACCTGGACTGTCAGTTAACCTGTTGAGAGAGGAACTTGTGATAAAATTAGATTGTATTTTTGCCTGAGTGTTGTCTCTGACATAGAGAGATGCCAACAAAGCTGGTGGAGAAGAACACATCACAAAAAATGGGCACAAAGAATGAAGGAAAGCCAACTCAGCAACTGTAGTGAAATCAGTTTGGACTGGGCAAAACGTAATTTTGACAGGGGAGATTGAGACTGTCAACTCATGGCTCACAGACCCAAGAAACCCAGCAACCCAAAAGGCAGAGCATGGGACTAATTTGAGAGGGATTTGGTGGAATGCATCAAATAGAAGCCTCTCTGAGTCTCTCAGAGAGAGAAAAGAATGCAGGGTTTGAATCAGAACATCTAGAGAAGCTGAAATATATTCAACCACACAGATATGAAATAGAAGTGTAAATTTTAGTTTTAAGGAAATAGAAATCTATTTTAAGTGCCTTAAGAGACTGTATTAGCTAGTAAAAGGCCCTAAAGCCTAGTTTAACTTAGCTCCAAACATAACAAAAACGTAGCAGAACATTGCTTGCATCTCTAGATAGAATAGATAGAACTATTTGTGTAAATAAATGAAATTATATATTCAGATTTTAAGTAAGAAAACATATAGTGCCATTTGTGTAAATAGATAAAACTATATGTGTAGGTTTTGTGTAAGGATTAGCACTACTTTCACATATTAGAATTAAGTTCAAATTGGTATAGAAAGAATATTTTAGAATCGTGTCTTTAGCTGATTGAATGATTTATTAATAAAATCCCTGTATTGAGGTACAGAAAGAGGGAAGAAGAAGAAGAAAGGTGTGGGAGCTGTTGTTGCTGCTGCTGCTTCTGCTCAGGCCTTTATGCCAGAAAGCTTTAAGCATGGACTTTAGTACTCTGAACTCCTTGCCTTCAAGGCTGATGTATTGATGCAATAAACAGCTTTACTACAACCAGCAACTGCTCTCGTCTCTTTGAAGACCCAAGACCCAAGAAAACCTCAACAGGGACTCATTTAACCAACACAATAAGAGAACTGTGTAGTCAATGAGCATTAATTCCTTTGTTTGCTAAAATCTATAAATACAGAAAAGTTCTGAATGACCCAGAAATCCCACCACTGAGAAGCCCAGGATGACGAAGGACCAATGGGACACTGCTGGATCCATGGGTGATGACTATTTCTGCTTGATGTCTGTCTCTCTCTCTCTGAGACCACCCCCATGAAAAAGACAGGGAAAAAAAGGCTAACTTCACCTTCCTGAGAAAATGTATTTTAAAATATTATTTACAGAAACACTTTACTAATTGTTGCCACATTTACATAGCTCTAAAAGCCTTTTAAAATACACAATATGAAATAAAGTCACAATCCTAACAGGCAGAATTTATTTTAAAGAGCATACATAGGGAGGAAGAAATCAATCAAAACAAATTTTTGAAGTTCAAGTTATAACTTTGGAAGTTCCTTTTTTTGGCCCATCAGCATGATGAGCAAAGTGTTGGTACAGGGTATAATAGAGCAGTGGCCTGATTCATGTGAGTGAAATTACCTCATGTTTAACCTATTTCTTCTCCAGAATTGATAGTTAGAAGACAATTTATTAATCTAAAGATTTTTGCATTTTGTTCTACATGTCCTTTATCCTCCATCTTTAAGAGAACTTCTGTATTCAAAACCACCTTGATTCTGAATTATTTCTGTGTTGAACAGGGTGTTTCTGGGATTAAAAAATGACATAAAAACATGCAATGCTTGTGCACTGAGTTGCTGGTGACCAAACTGTGATGTCCTGTACTGTGGCTCTGTACGGATGTTGTATCAAAGATGGAGGGGAATCTCTTATGCTAAAGAAATAATGTTCTAAAGCTGCCTTCAAGATTTTCAATCTAAACTACAGGGGAAAAAAATATTGACATGCAAACTTTCATTGGCAAAAAAGATCTTGGTTTTTTTTCTGTAATCAAATATGCTGACTGATGCTAATCTTTTAGCCCCTTAGGAGAAAAAAACCCAAACCCCTGAGTGCATAGTGGAATCTATTCTTTAAATAAAGATCATATGTCAAAAGTGCATAACTAGATGCAAAACATTGTGGTTCAGTGTCTCTGTAAAAGAACAGAAATTATCTTCTCTAAAACAGCTTTAATATAAGCCAAAGCCATTTTCTGTTAGAGTGCTGCCATGCACTTGAAGGGTCAGGAAGCTCATTTTCCTCAAGTCTCAGCCTATAACACTGGTGCAGGTGTAACATACCTAAATAAACATCCACAATAATTTTTGCATAAATGTAGAGCGACACAAGAATTGAGATGCAATTATTTAGCATTTGTGGGGAACAGAGATGGTTTATTTGGTATGTCAAGTACTGACTCCCTAGAGAGAGAGAAACCAGTCACTGAAATGTCTAAACTTTTACAATGTGTTGGTACGGTGGCAGCATTAAATAGATAGCTTTTATAGCCATCGTGTGTGCAATTTTTGCAGAATCTTATGTTGTTTCTGATCAACACTTTCAGGAGTCTTTGGGTTAAGACAATGGCAAACAGATTCATAATTAGCAAAAAAATTCCCCCAAAAAACCAACAAACCCCAAATAATTTAATTCAGGGAATAGATTAGGCAGTGCTGTGTGTTTATTATGCTTAGATTTAAGGAACTAACTGAACATAAAAATGTATTTTTAAAAGGCCTAGGGTATTAATATTTGTAAGTAGAGCATTTTACTTCCTTTATAGTATACTTATATACTATATACTTAGAGAGTGCAAAAAAATTAATTTGTTGTTTCTTAATATTAGCCTCTCTTGAGCCCTCCCTGTGTTCTGTGAAATTGTCTCTTCAAATGCTAGAAACTGCAATATGCAGTGGCTGTTTGAACCATATCCTTCAAAAGAGCAAAGATTTGCGAGACAGTGCTCTTGGTTCCCCAGGCCAGTGGGGAAGACATTCGGATAAAGATATTAGGCTTCAGGCTGAGGTCAGAGTAGATTTTTGCTCTATTACCAATACCAATGTTTATATCCATACTCCAAATCTATCTATTTATCATTAATCAGAACTATCAGTCTGTTTGGAAAGTGGCAGAATCCCAAGTCTGGCTGTGAGGCTGTAGAAGGCAGGAGTGAGGATATTGAACCAATAGTTGGTATTTTTAACGGAGCACAAGGGACCTGTGGGTGCTCCAGCGGTGCTGTGATGCATGTGCCACACCCTGCCCAATTTCAGGAGCAAGTGGGAACGATCCTGCTCCTATTCCCCGGCACTCTGTTAACCTAAAAAGTGCACCTGGCTCACCATTTTGGTATTGGTGTTTAAGCTCGTGTTCATTTGGTCCTCACACCTGACCCAGGGCCTTTCCTAAGCATCACTGGATGCCGATTTGTTTAAAAATTGAGAGTTTGAAGCCTTGCGGCCAACAGACAGTGAGTAGGATGGGGCACGCTGTGACTGTGGTTTGTCTTCTCTGCTTTTCTTGCTACCTCTTGGCTGGAGACTTGATGTAACTTGTTAAATTATGCACATCAGTGTAGGAGAGTTCCTTCTTCCCAGAAGTGCTGGCTGCACTTGGCTGTCTTGATACTGGAGGTGAGGTTAAAAAAGGCATTCTGATGAGACCAAGCTCTAGTGGCAGCTCTTGGTTGGAGTAGAGACTGTCAGTATTAAAGCTCCCTAGCCCTTTTTAGGCTGGTCCTCAGACCACTGGAGTAAGGCTGCATGATTTTGTCAGCAGATACTTCAGGAGGATGAGACCCCAACCCTGGATTCCTTATCTATCAACTATGAAATATGTATTAAAATCTAGAATAGAAATTGTTATAAATTAATAAATACAGCTGGTTTCTCTGAACCAGGAACAGGGCTCTTTGTTCCTTTTTTATCTGTGTAAATACATCTTGCTGGAGAACACTAAGTGTAACAACAAGGTGAGCGTGTTTGTTTGCTTTGGTATCTTATTGCAGCTTCTTTTATTGCATCTTGAATTTAACCCCTCTCCTTGAAGTTCATGTTTCTCTATGTGTAGTATTAATTAACAACAACACTCTACAAAATTTATGTATATTTTGAAGTTCTTAAGTACTTTTGTGGAGTTCCTACCCCATGTGAAATTTTGGGGAAATTTTACTTGTACAGCTGCTAAATACTGTACTATAGCTGCGTGGTTGGAAAGTTTTGAAAGAACCTAAGTGTCTTCTGAAAGGCATGAAGCATAAGATCACTTGAAAAATCTTGTTAATCTCAGCCCTGCTGCTTGCTTCCACTTGGGCCAATGTCTTTGCAGTTTAAAACAGTTTCTCCTTGGGACAGCTGCTTTCATTCACAGTCAATTTAATTCATCTGGGCACAGTTTTTGATGCTATAACTACTTTGAGCTCTGTTGCAGTATCTCTTTGATACTGTCTTTCTGTTCCTGTGGTTTATGAAAGAAACTAATCTGCTTTATAATTCAGTAAATTTATTAAGTAACCCAAGAAAATATATTTGTTTTGCAGAATTTTTTTAATCTTGTGTACTTCTTAACAATGTTTGCAATATAACTTCTGGTTTTCATACCTGTCAGTTGGTAAAAGAAAAGATATTTTCCTAAATTATATTTTCCTGTGCATTGCACTGTTGGCTATTCAAAATGATTTTTTTTTTACTATTTTGAGATCTTTATTTTATTCTTTCTGTAATGTAGGCCGAGGGCATTCTTTCCTTGCTTCCAGGAGAAATTGCATAAATTTGAAATACATCCATTCTTTTTTTCTCCCATCCATGCTATTTTCATTTCTTGAACTTTCTTTCTCTCCTGTGTGACTTTAAATATTACAACCTGCTGAAATGTTGCTGCGCTGTCTCAGTGCACTTCCTTCCTAACCTTTCTGCTTTATCCAAGATTTAAAAGTTTAGGTTTTCTTCCACCTTCATCTGCTGAAACCAGAAGTTTCTCCATTAATGATAGCTAAGATACAGCCCTCACTGCACTGATTGGTGGTATAATAACTGTATCAGATTTGTGGTTTTTGATTGAAATGAAATAATTTACTGTTTGGTTTTTAATACTGAATTAGTTAACATTTCTCACAGGCTTGATGTTGTCACAAGCACTCACAGAACAGAACTCAGTTTTTATTGGCTCAAGGGCTTAGGCATGGTTAAGAAAGAATAAAACTTTATTTCTAACACTCAAAAGTTAATGTTCTTAAAAATCTCTTTACTACAAAATTTAAAATTCTCCTACTGACAGACTATTATATTGAGTGGGAAAAAAAAGAATCAAATAATATTTGATTTTGTTTAAAAAAAATAAAGGTAGTAATGGGAGCTCCTTGGCTGTCTCATTTAAATACCACCCACACCACTCCCATTTTATTATCTTTTTAATTCTCTGTGGAATAATGTCTGTAACCACAGATGAAGTATGAAAACTAAACTTTGGTTAATATGTATATTATCATATTGCTATGATAATATACATATGGCATTCCTGGATCTATTGGTATATTTCTTGTTCATTTGGGACCAGCACTAGATGCATTACTCTGTACACAAATATGGTTCTGAATCTTTTTCTGCAACCTTAGGAATCCTGTCACTTGAGATATCATGGAAGCTGCTTTCTAACCATCTGAATAAATCTTTGACCTGTGGTTAACCTCACCTTCTGCCCTCACCTTCTTTTTCAACAGTTTTAGAACTTGTACCTCAAAATTTTCTTCAAACTGCTTTGCAGGTTTGTAACTGTGGAGATCAATTGAAGTAATATTCCAGAGAAACAATTATTATCTTTAAAAAGATAAGCAAGCACCAAGTTCTTTGCTTGCACCTGTTTCAAGGCCACATGCAAGTTCTTATAATTTATTGACCTGTGAAAGCTGCTTCAGCTACTTAGCTTAAGTACCTCCAATAGAATGTTATGTGTTCACTGTGTCCAGTTATTCAAGTAGATGTGCTATGGAAATGTCTTGTTCTGAGTGTAGTTCTGTACATTATCATCTCCCTCCAGAGTAGGGGCAATGGTAGCAATGGCTACCCTGGCTATACTGAAGAGTGTTTCTGCCCTAATCTGTCATTCCCCTTCCCATCTTGCTTATGGTACAGGAAAACTGGCAACACAGGGAATATCAGGTTCCTGATGCCTCCTGCTGTACAGGTGGGAGGAATTGGTATGATGTGCCATCATGTCTTAAAATGTTTTCCCATGTAGTAATTGCTTGCACAAACAGTTGTGCAATTTTTTCCTTGACTATTAATGTGCTCTTAATTATGTTTTTTTTTTTCTTTTTTGTCTCAGTAGCTCTGATGATTTTGTGGCCTGAAGAGTTGAATGGGTTGAAGCTGGAAGTAACCAGTGTCCTCTCTGCTGCACAGTATTCCAGTGTGTGCATGGAACTGGAAGACACTAATCTGCATAGTAAAGGAAGGCACCATTAATTATGCAGCTATTGCACTGTGAGGAGTGGATAATTATAGGTTTCAATGGCCTTGAATCATTATAAGGGTTGTGTTTTCCAAGGTATTAACTTTTTTTCACTGATCTTGAGAGGCACAAGCAAGCACCTGAAGCTGACAGAACTAACCACAAGTATCCTATTGCTTTGCTGACTTTCCTTTGATTCTTATGCATATGCTTACCTTTCTCTTTGCCTGGAGTTTGCTGTTGCCTAAGCTTTTGTCTCTTCCTTCCTCCCATCATGATTTAGTAGCATGTTTGGTGACAGGTTTCAGTGGTGAAAACATCCTAATATTAGAAGTGGTAATGTCAGAAAAAATAAAACAGACTGAGGCAGTTCTGCAGTGCAATATAGAAGAATATACTCTCTGGTCTTTTCTGGGAAAATGTCTTGTACTCTGTTTTCTGACAGAACAAATTTAATTTTTTCAGTGACTTTTTTTCTATTATTATTAATCCCGAAGGGATGTGCTGTGTCCTTATTTTGAAATCTGCTTGTGGAGCAGTCCGCAGGCAGCAGTCCCACCTTTCTGCAGTGGATCTGAAGTACCTGCAGCGGAGGCATTGCTCCCGGGAGCGCGGGCAGGACCGGGATGCGCGGCTCCCTCCCTGCATCCCTGCATCCCTGCATCCCTGCCGGAGAGCGTCCCTGCGGGCACTAGATGGCACTCTGGCCTCCGGGATGCGCACAGCCGCCGGACCTGCCGCCCGAGCCCAGGATTAACATCGTTTGGATCGGTTCAGTCGGTATTAAATCACTTAGATTGTTGATGAAACAAAAATTTACATCGCAGATCAAACGCGCTGTTCACTCTGAAGCGTGAGTTCTGCTGCCATGGAGCACTGGGATTCGGGCCGTGCTGCTGCTTCTCCCTTCTCCCTTGACCCCATCCCAAATTTTCAGTTTATGTGAAGTGGTTTTCTTCATTACGTATATACACAGACACACACTTTTTTTCTTTTTTTTTCTTTTTTTTTTTTTTTTTTTTTTTTTTTTTTTGTGAAGGGGTGTAAATAGACTAAGAGAGGAAGTTGAAGGAAAAGTTGTGAGTAAGTCTGTAATTTTATTTGCTCAACTAAACCAAAAAGGGTAGGGAATATGCAGCTTATTGCCAAAAGTGTTGTACTCCTCTTGTGATGATAATTTCCAGGGAAGCTAGTAAGTGTTCCACTGCAACGCTTAGGTATCACTTCATGTTTTTTTTTTTTTTAATGCAAAAACAATAACTTAAAAATAGTATATCTCTTTGCAAAAAGATTGCATTTTCAGTTCTGCACTTACCATTTTATTAATAGCCTTCAAATTTCAGTGCCCATTCTATTTTTCTATTTAACAAAAGGATTTTTTTTAAAAAAAAAACACATCTTAGTTTTCATATTCTTTCTCTTCTAAAAAACTGGTTTCAAAAGCTAATAAAACACTTATTTAATACTACTCTTTTAACACCATGCTACCAAAAAGAGCTTGAAATATGTTTAATTATATAAATAATTCTTTCAGAACAAACACAAAAATGTACAGGTGTTGCTTGAAGACAATATTACAATACTGTATAATATTTAGAATAACATGTGTTGCATGCTTTGTTTTTATTCTTTCCCTGAAAAATACTCAAGAGTAATTTTTAGACATTTAATAATCAAACAGATATCTGGTGTATTCTACCTCATTTAACCATCCACTGCCTTCTGCACTTTTTTCTCAACAGTCAATATTGCATCGATATCATCATTAGAAATTTTAACAATCAAATGGATTTGCAGTGCATGCTTATCACAATTTGCAAGCACATGCTGCATATTTCTATTAACAGCACATCAATATCATCATTAGAAAATCAGCAATCAAATGGATCTGTAGAGCAAGTGTATGCTGAGCATCATAATATTTAGAATCCAAAAAGGCTTTGCTTAGTATAAGTCTATTTCTACTAGTTTATTTTTTTTTCTTATAGAATGGCTATCTAGGTGCTATATTTTAATATAAAACCATTAATATTGTGTTTCTGTAAATCTAGTATGATGTATGCCTCTGCCACAAACTCCAGTAATAGGGCATTAGAATTCACAAAGGTATCATAAAAGTGTTTATGAAAGACTTATAGCATATTATGCCTTTCACTTTGCAACAAAAGCTTTGATTTTCCAGGGTAACTTTAGTACTGCATACATACAACTATTTACCACTTTTTCCTGCTTGCCTTTAACTGTGTAAATTACTTTAAAATGCTGTCTCTGTACATATTATTAACTTGCGGTTTAAAGTCTACTATTTAGGAAAAAAACCTGAATAAAAAACAACCCAGTTTACCAAGACCCAGAACTTATTTCTCATGTATTTTATTAGATTTATATAAAGAGTGCAACTTAGTATTAGCATTCTAACATGATGAAAATGTAGTAGCAATAGGCTCTAATTTTGTGCCATATGCTGCAGAATTAATGGCATGCCCCTATCGCTGTAAGATAGGAAACAATTAACTGTTCCCCCACATGCATATATGTATTCCCTCTTTTGATGCTGATCAAGTACAGGGATACATTGATAAAGGAGAGATATTGTAATTGGTAAATTCACTTTTGGATATCCAAGGAGTGTAGAAATTTTTTTCTTAAGAACCGATAGAACCAGTTGCCTCCAGAAATAAGTTTTTTATATTAGTTTCTAAAGATATTAATTGTAAACATAATGGAGAGATGTGATGCAAGCTGATTTTGTGACTTTTGTAAATAATAGTTATTGCTGAGCAGAATTTTGGCCTTCTATCTTTACTGCCTGTGAAACACCCATTTATTTTTAGGCTTGCTTTAAATACAGTAATATAATAAGGGATGGCAGAGTCCTACTTTAAAGAACCATTTGTTTGGGCAGTAAAAATACGGCCTCTCAACACCCTTAACCAATTACCCATCTTCCTTTATGCTGTTTATGGCTTGTAGGGTAATGGCTCCAGCAGAGCTAATCGCCAGCTCCAGTCTGGACATCATTGCAGGAGAAGGATTCACTCCTGCTGGAGATGAGTGCTGCAGTGTCCCCAGCCTGTGTGAGGTCTCTGTCGGGGTCAGGCTCCTGACATCCTGCACTAGGTGAGGACAAGGACACAGCACACATGGCTCAAAGACAGATAGTTTAACCTTGCCTAACATTTCACCTTAGCTACTGCTGTTTTTCATAGCTCCCTTTTCAGAGCTGATATAGTAGCTTTACGGGTGTGGAAGCATGATTTTTATCTTGGCGTTGGTTTAAGGATAATCAGGTCGTCTCTAGGAAAAAGCCTGAACTCTGACTCTCGTCATTTAGAACCAATGATCTCCCCAGCCTATCTGCCTTGACTGTGTACTTCAGCAATTTGATGATGTCAATTTATATGAAAATGAGTATTATACTTTTTCTTAATTTCATGTCCACTGTTTGCTGCATTAAATAAGTTACTCTGCACGGTAATTGTACATTCTGGACTTCCTTCTGATACATCTGTGCCTCATGGGAGCCAGTCACATGGCAGCTTCCCAGAGATTTTATATTTTTATATGTTTTACACCATCAAATTGTGTCCCCTCTGCCTCTATCCCATGCAGGGGTCATGAACCTTAGGTTCACTAAGAGCATAAACCAGAGCTAGATAAGGAAAAGCTTTCTGGAAGCTTGCATGGATAGTGCAAGCACAAACAGAAATTGCTGACAACCAAGCTTTCCTGTCAGGTAGTTATGCTCAGCTAATGCAATAATAATTTGCACAGAACAATAAGTTGTATTGCAGTATATAATATTCTTTTTTCTAATGACTCATTATCCTAGGATGATGAGGAGATGAGTAGAATGTAAGTGTATTAAAACATAATTGCTTTTCTATTCAAACAAAAGCATGCAGGGTATACATTGTGACAAATGCCTAATGAATACGAGTGGAGCTTTTTTGTTCTCTGTCAGTTTATGGCAATGCCTGCCATAACTGCCTGTTTAAGATCTTAATTGCTTTTAATTTTAACAGTTACCTGATAGTTGCTTTTGGTTGAAGAATTGTTGAAGAAAAGACCATGCTGCTTCTCTGCAAATAGGAGGTTGTTTGCAAACCAAGAGTGTCAACTTCTATGATTCAAGTTGAACAATTATGAGATTAATTTTGCATAGCTCCAGCTACAGTACCATAAATAATTGTGTATCTATTGCCCCAAAGCAGTTATTTTCAATCCATGGGTAGACAAAATGCCTTAAAAATACCTTTGAAAATATTTGAGAGGAAAAACATTGAACATATAAATGTTAAACATATAAACAATTTGCCTCCCATAAATGTATTAGCACCAGACTTGAATAAGAAACTATGAGAGTTAAAGTCGACCTTATGCAAGCACTTATGTTCACTTCCCATAGTCATTGGTAAAGTCCCAAACTTACGTTGCACTGGCTAATTTTTCTCTTCAGGTGACACTAGTCCTGGGTAGTCACTTCCATTAATACATTTGAACTTGGAAGATGCCAGGACAGAATTTCCTCCCACTCACAGAATCAATGTCCCTTTTCTGTTGATGACAAGTGCCTGGGCTGTAAATTTGAGTCTTCATTTATCATCATCTCAGCCAGAACCACCTTTGTATGTAGTATCTTTAACTTAGTATCTATCCCTCCTCTAACCACTGGAGTCCTTCCCAAATGGGTCAGTGGGTATCAAAACAGTGCCTGCGCATTATAGCAATAAGTGAACCAAGCATGAATCACCCCCTGCCTTTTTTCTAACTGGAAAAATTCATTTTTGATAGCTCTGTCTCATGACTAATTTTGCCAGGGCCATCATCACGACATCCATGACAGAGAGTATGGTTAAACTGCCTTGAGAGCCAAATCAAGAAAACTCACCTTTTTACTCCTCTCATGGTGAAAGCAGAAGGACAAATATGTACATTTTCAGCTGCACCAAGGTGGGCTGCTGTGCAGGCACCAGGCAACAGGGCTTTGTGCCTCAGCATCCCCTGGAGTGTGGGGTCTTTCTATGCTTGCAGCACTCGGACTGAACGTGCCACCTCTGACAAAGTGTTATCATGAGATATTTGAATATACTTTCTGCTTAAACCCACAGGAAAATAAGTTCTGTTTTGCTAACACTAAATGTAATGACATATGACTTGTGTAGAGCAGCCAAAACCTGGCAATTTGTTTTTTCATGCTGCTTTAAATGTTTGCAAAAGTTGTATTTTTTTGCTTCTTAATTAAAGCTTACCTTTATGAAAGCCATGATATACTTCTTGAGGACTGTGGTGCTTGAGGAGAGTGCGCTTTCCAAGTGGTGCCCCTTTTTTTCTAGTTTCCCTGCAAACAGAAGAGTGACCCAATGCTCAGTGTATGTGATGGCCAGATATGCTGCTTGGCATGCTGTGGTACTACAGAAGTACATGATGCTCACGTATAATCTGGCTCCTCTGAGACAGTGCTCAGACTTCTACTTTCTTCTTTTTGTTTGCCATCCTGATATCAAGTCCAGAGCTGGAAAAAATGTTGTTCAGACACACAGAGATTACATATCACTCTCATGCCTCTTTGCCTGCTGGATGATGCGCTCCTGGGAAGCAGTTCCAGCTCTGCAGCTTTCTACTTTCACAGGTTCTCCAGCTAAGAGCTGCAGGGCAGTCTCAAAGCATCTCTTTTTGTGGTTATGGAAGTGCTCCTACTCTGCACAGACTTGGCTTTAATGTTGTGATGATGCTGGTTTCCCTTGTGTGTCCCTGCCATGGTGGTGAGGGAGGGGTTACACAAACAGGAGAACCTCACCTGCCAAGCACTTGAGAGATCTCTGCTGTCCAGCCCAGTGCCTGTGCCCAAGCTGGCAGAGTGGCTGGAAAGCAACACTAGAAAGGTACTATTGGGTCTAAAATCCAAACCAATCCAAATAATATTGGATCCATGATGAGAAACTAAGATTACTGGATGGAAGAAAAGGACATGTTTGAGCTCGGATCAAAGGTCATGCAATTGCCAGAAACTCTTACAGAGATATCACAGTGCTTAGAGTGGCAAAATAGGGCATGAGACCAGAAAAATTTGTTTCCTGCTATTAAACAAGATTCCTCCTAAATACCCAGTGATCTGAAATCTGTTCTTGGGACTTTGCATCTTCACAACTGAGATGAATTATCCTCAAAGTGTTGCCATTTCAGTTTAGCTTTTGGGTTTTGTTGTTTAGTGGGTTTTTATTTTTTTATCAAATTTTACTGGGGAGAAGTTTTTGTTTTATTGGTGTGGAGGCTTTGGATAGGGTTTTTGTTTGTTGATTTTTTTGGTTCTCTTTATTTTTTCTCTAACCATTGACTTTTTTCCTTCAGGGAATTTGTTCTTAAAAGTTTTGCACTCATGCAAAATGTCAGAATGTCTACTGTTGCCTTCTGATGCAAGGCAAGGTGACCTGGTTCTGAGGAAGCGGCACGGCGACCCAAACTCTCCAGGGTCGCTCGGGCCAAGAACACACGCAGACACCAACGTGGTGGACGGTCCAAAGGCCCTTATTGCCCTGTCTCATCGGGTTTTATAATCGGGGAGGTTTTTCTCTACATCAGGGGGTCTTACCTTACTGTAATTGGTTAATAAGGAGTAGAAAGTTACTAGTGTTAGGGGGGTCTACATTCTTGGGTGATCCCTTATCACTAGGCGTTAGGGGGAGAGGAATCCTGCTGCTTTCCGTGACATCGTGAGATTTTCCGAATGCCTGTCCCTATCTACCACATCTCCCCCCGCCTTTTTCACAAATGAACGAGGTAGTCATATACATAGGTACTGAGATGAGGCATGAGGTTGTTGACAAAGAAAGGGGTTTGGTAAACCTGGGTAAGTTTTTTTTTGCTGGGCAAGTTTAGAAAATCTTGTGACTGACAGTGTTCCCTGGTCGAATTCACAGCAGTTGTTGCCAGCCTATGAACAGGATGTTGGCCCGTTCTAAGCAGGTCTGAACGAATGAGACTAGCTTGTTCAGCAGGCATGGTCCGAAAGTGACAGCTAAAAGTAGCATTGCCAATGGACCTATTAGGGTAGAAATTAGGGTGGTTAGCCATGGTGATCGATTGAACCAGGACTCGAACCAACCCTGTTGGGCTTCCCTGTCCTTCTGCCTCTGAGCCAGTCTGTTTTGGAGTTCCGCCATGGAGTCTCTCTCGACTCCCATGTGGTCTGCATAGAAGCAGCACTCCTCCTTCAAGGCGGCACACAGGCCCCCTTGCTGCATGAACAGGAGGTCCAGTCCTCGCCTGTTCTGCAAGACTACTTCTGAGAGTGAGGAGACTGACTTCTCTAGAAAGGAGATGGATTTCTTGATCCTCTGCAGGTCCTCATCAATCGTTGCCTGCAGCTGTGACAGTCCTTGGTGCTGTGTCGCTAAGGCTGAGACTCCTGTGGCCGTTCTGGCTGCTCCTAGGCCCAGCAGCATTGCAATAGTTATACCTGTTACTATTTCTCTTTTGTGGAGCCGGCTGGGTTCCTCAAAAAGGTGGCACACTTCTTCATCTGCGTGGTACAGGACCCTAGGAACAATCAGAACTTGGACACAAAAGTCGTTAGAGTCATCGAATTTGGCAAGGAACACACAGGGACTCTCTCCAGATCACTGGCAAACCCACATCCCAGACGCGGATGGGACTACCCACTTATTGTTTTTCCTGTTGGGTTTGACAACTTCGGTGCAGACGTTGCCTTTCCGCCTAGCTGGGGTTGCATTGCCAAAGCATCTGCCCTGGCCTGTGACTTGACTCAGGGTGATTCCTTTGCGGGGGTTGTCCCATCTACATTGGTTGGGTGCATCTGCTGTGGAGTAACTGAAGGGAGTGTTTAAAGCGACTCCTTCGTAAAAGGGAGGTTCGACATCGTAACAAAGCCAGCAGGATTCAGTTAGGTTAGGGTTAGATTCGTTCAGGGATAGAAAGGTAGCGTCTAACATACGAAGGATTGGGTCTGAGTCTGACTCGGCTGAACGGCCTATCTGAAAGGCTTCCGCATGGCCGGTTGGGATATCAGCGACCCTTGTGGGCAAGGCTTTGGGGTAGGTTATGTTTCTCCCTTTCGGCATGCTTTTAATCACTTTGTTGGGTCCGACCGCTCGGGGTGCCGATGGTTGGAGCCTAATAATTCGCACATTCACCCTCTCTTTTGACCCCTGAAGGACTACTGTCCACGTTTTGCCTATGGCCCAGCTAGGGTGATCTGGCTGCAAAACTGTCATGTTGTAGTCTGTGCATTTCCGAAATTTGGGGATTTTATGACGGTTTCGATAAAAGTTTCCGTGGAGGAAGAGGGGTGTTTTGCAACCGGTGGGTGCCCAGGTGAACTGTAAGAATTTGTCAGGCTCTTGTGGCTCCCACCCAGGCCCTGACGGTCTGGCATCTGTGACAATGGTTTCGCAGCCCCAGTGTCCACATTGTCCCCACCCTGGGTGATTGCAGTAGCTTTTCCCAGGGTTTGAAGCTGGGCACCAGTAGGATAGGTACATGTGTGTGGCGTGTGGGGAATTGGGGTCTACCTTTGGTTGTCCTGGAAACAGGTCGGTGATGTGGAGCACGAAGGATGGGGCGTTCGGTGTGGTGATTTCTTTGAGCACCTTGTCGCTACTAAGGTGTCGCATGACCCACCTGAATGGCCGATGGGGGTAGTGGTCTGGGCTGGCTTGCCCTCTGGCGACAAGCCCCAACAGCAAAATCCCACAGAAACACCGTTGATGCTTGGGTCCCACCCGTGCGGGTCTCTCGGGTGCTGCCTGGTGGCTTGGTGGTCTGTTGCTTTCCTCTGGAATGGGGATGTACGCATCACGAGGACGTCCCACGAGCATGTCCTGTAAACAGAAACTCGCAACTCTCATCAGTCTCATTCTGCTCGTTGTGAAGGTTGGGTTTGATTGACTTAAGTGGACACCACCTGATTTTTCCGTCCTTTTTGACAGCTGCATATCCCCTCCCCGTGAGCATCAGCCTCCAACCCCATTCCCATTTGCCTAGCTCGTTTCTAATTACAACCTGCAGACCCTCCTCTAGCGTTCGGGTGGCCCAGTGTTTTTGAACGGGACTGTTTGTTTCATCTCCCCTAGGGAATTGATTCAATGCCAGCAGTGTGGTTGCCAGTATATGCGCCTGATCTCCTGGGGGAATGGCATTGGCAAAGCCCTCTGCTTTCACCAACACTTCTATCTTGGTTTTCAGGGTCTGATTTGCTCTCTCAGTTTCCGAGTCCCAGCCAGACTCGGTCGGCTCTTCTGAGCTGTCTGAGCAGCTGTTACTTGACTCTGAGCCGGAAGCTGACTGCTGATACACTTCCTGCGCTCCGTGCCATTTTGTGCGGCTTCGACCCCGCTCCTCCCTTCAGGGGTGGTGCCGTTCCCTCCCCCTGGGCTCCCCCCGCCTCCTGCGGGAGGAGGTCCTTGCCCTATAAGGACTTAATTTGAATAGAGCCCTCTGATTGGTCTTACGCTCCACCGTGGGGACCGCCCCCCCTCCCTGCTCGCCCGCGCATGCGATGTTAAGCAGGCTGACTGTATTTCCACACTTTTCCCCCTCTTCTCTTCCGCTCTGACCATGCGGTTCGTCACCATTTTCAAACCCATACGGCGGCGGAGAGATTTTATCGATCCGGGTGGTTTCTGACCGTCCTGCCACTTCCCGCGCCTCCTCTGCCAGCCCCCCCCCAAAAAACACCAAACTCGTTGCTCTGCCTCCTGCATCGGGTTGGCAGTCGGTGGGGGGTGACGGGTAGACGAGCCACGGATTTTTCGGAAGTTTCCACGGGGGGGCTGGGACCCGGCGGGCTCCGCGGGAGGGTCGGGGGGTCCCCTGAGTGTTCCGGGGGGTCCCCTGGGGGCTCCGGGGGGTCTGGGCTCGGGCTCGGGAAGGGGTGGAATGCGCCCGGCCCCCGCATGTTCCCGCCTTCAATCTGATGGCTCTCAGAGGCGGTTTGTGTTGCGGCCCCCACCCCCGGCTTTGGTGTAGCTAATAAACATGTACGCGCGGCTTTCCACGTCTCGTTTCTTCTAACGTCTTGCGTAGGGCCTCTTCTACTTTCCCCCACGCTTTGAGGTTTTTACCACTGCCTGCGGACTTAGAGTCTTCTGCTGAGGCGGCAGTGCACTTCTCCCGCGCTTCCGAATATAATATATTTACCAGACGTTCGATCGTCCCCAGCTCTAGGAGCCTTGCAATAGCAAGATTAGAATTCCTGAGCTCACCTTTAATTCCCCATTGCTCATGAGCCTGACTTACAACCTTCGCTGTGGATCCCGTGGTCCAAGCGGGTCCGAGGGCATCCCCTCTGCTGCACGAGGCCAGCTGTGCAGCCGCCGTCCTCTGTCCAGGCGATCCCCGTTCCCCGGGCGCTGATCGGCTCCCGGGTCTCGGCACCAGTTGTTGCCTTCTGATGCAAGGCAAGGTGACCTGGTTCTGAGGAAATGGCATGACGACCCAAACTCTCCAGGGTCGCTCGGGCCAAGAACACACGCAGACACCAATGTGGTGGACGGTCCAAAGGCCCTTATTGCCCCGTCTCGTCGGGTTTTATAATCGGGGAGGTTTTTTTCTCTACGTCAGGGGGTCTTACCTTACTGTAATTGGTTAATAAGGAGTAGAAAGTTGCTAGTGTTAGGGGGGTCTACATTCTTGGGTGATCCCTTATCACTAGGCGTTAGGGGGAGAGGAATCCTGCTGCTTTCCGTGACATCGCGAGATTTTCCGAACGCCTGTCCCTATCTACCACAGTCTACATTATAGACACAACCCCGATGGACATTAGCTTCCTGAGGTATATGGAAGTTAGTCAGATGGTTCCTGGTTGTGACACAAAAACCACACAGGCTTCTCTGCAATCCAAGGCCTCCCATTGTCCTGTTGTTAGGGCAGGTTATGCCAGTTGCACTGTATTTTCTGGTAGCAAGTTAACTCTGCTAGAATTCTCTGATTCTATCACAATAAAGCTGCCTCTCTCCTGCTACACTTTATGTCTGAGGCACTATGAAGAAACACACTACTGTTGCTGGAATATGAACTACTTTTTAACGAGTGACTTGCAAGAGTGTTATGTTGTGTTCCTCAAACATAAAGAAATTTCTTTGTGTGAAATTGGGCAGAAATAATGTGTAGCTGTTTTTAAGCAGTGAGGTAAATGATAACACACATGATGCTTTTATAGATGTCAAAATTTCAAGAGGTCAACTTTTTTTTTAAACTATTTTTCATACGTAGTAAAATATTTTTGATCACGCATACATTGCCAAAGTTTTGGTAAAATTTGACCCAGATAATTTTTTGACATTGTTTTGTGATGTGCTTGCTTTGCTTGATTCTTATATAGATCTCTGTTTTGCAATGAGGTCTCTCATATGTCACAGAACACAGTATTTATTTGGATAACATCTACCTCAAATAAAAGAAATTAAACTACATTTTAATTTATGTCCATATTTATATGCAGTATTAAGGGATGAAATTCCCCACAACTGATGTATTTTACCTCCCATTGCCTCTAAAAAAAATGTGCCAATTTTCCTTTTAATAATACATTTAAGAAGATACCTACTTTTCAACCAAAGTGCTAGAAAATGTATTGCATTTGCAATCTGAGATTACGCACTACTCTATCTGAAGGAAATAATTTTCTGTAAAATCTTAATGTAACTGCATTAATTTTACTCATTGCTTTATTCTATGTCCATATTGGCAGTCACTGGAGAAGTGTTCTTCAAGTGTGGACAGCATGGAAAGAAGGAAAACAAACACCCTAAATAATTTAAACCCATTCACAGCTTGTAGTCGTCTATTCCCCTTTCTCCTTTTATAAAGGTTTTTCTTAGATTACTCACATACTGAAGAGGAATGGAGTTGTGAACAGATATTATCACAAGATAATACCAGGCTAAACTGGCAGCAGAGCATGGATTGTGATTAGGTGGAGAATTGTTCCTATTTTTCATGCATAGCTCTGTTTGTAACCTCTGTTTTTACATCTGGCTCTATACTTGGAGAAGTTTTTGTTCATTTAGTACTTTTAGTATTCTGTCGGGTTTTTTAGATGTTTTTTCCTTCTGTTCCATCATTGCAGACTTTTCCTTTTTTAGCTATTGCTGTAACTCAGTCAGTGGGAGGAGTGAACTTCATATTGTGCACTAGGTGTTTGGATTTGTATTTGAGACCTTTAAAACTTAATATTTCAGGCTGCAAGGCCCTCTTTTCAGTGTCTAAGGGTGCATTTAATTTGAAGCTTACCTCTTAGGTTTCTGTTCTTTGAAGCATTCCCCACTCACAGAGTTTTTTTCCTGCTTTTCAGATTAACTTTCTCAGTTGAATGTTACATTCCTCAAAGCCAAAGCAAATTGTCTGCTTATTTTGTTATGGGTTTTCCACAGATCCACAAATGTTGCATATTATAGGATTTTCATGTTACCTCTCCTCCATATAAATGGCTAATCATGGCTTATATTTAGGAATTGAATTCAGAGAGAGCATAGAAAATAGCAGTCCAGCCTAGGCAAAGTATATCCTGAATCTACAGCTGCTGACCTATTTGTGTCCTGTCTGCCTTCCCCATGGATACTTGTTGAGTTGTGATTCACAAGCACTGCTTCTGCTTTCTTGCTGGGTGGCATCACTTCATAAATATTTCTGTGTCTTGCCTATGGTCCCAGCACCCTGGATTTCCAATGTTTGGAAAGCACTTGCTGACAAGTCATTTGGCATATTATCAAATGGCTGCAGCCCAGCAATAAGGTATAGGTGGAATTTTTAATATGAAGTTGGCAGGTCTCATGTCTCAACCTGGGCATTTGTTTCTTTTTCCCTAGTTGGTTTATTTCTTTAAAAGAAAAAAAAAAAAAAAAAGAAAAGAAAAACCAGGAAGTATTTGCAGAAGTGAATTAGTAATTTCATACAAAAGAATAATTATTGTTCCTTTTGAAATTCTGAAAGAGGCAGTTCTCTACAGAGAACTGTTTTTTCCAGTTTAGTTTTCAGGTTAACCTTAGTGGGGAAATTAGATGCTGTTCTCTGCATTGCTGATTTAAAGAAGCTGCCATTACCCTTTCAGCCTAGAAGCTAAAGTTCTATGAAGCAGACTACAATGAAAACAAAGTCATGGACCAAAGAACTCTGCTTCTTCAGGAGTAGACTTCACCTCACCTGGCCAAGAATTAATCTGGTTCTACTCATCCTGGTATTTTAAAGATGCCCCACGATAATAACCTCTTAGTTCTTCTATCTGAAGCTCCTATTTTTACATAAATGCTCCTGTAACCTTTGGCAGTGGATTGGTAGAGTAACTGAGTGAAGGTGGCTGTGAAGCTTGGTGGTGAGGGTGCTCACTTGCCAGGAAAGTCACCTTGTGTCCCAGTTCTGTTTCTAGACAGGATTTAGTTTATTTAGACTAGCAACATGTTAGCACTGCCTAGTTGCACAGTTGTGTTGTATCAGGCCAAAAAGGCTTTTACAAGCCAAAGCTCAAGTAACATAAAACCAATTTTCAAAATAAAAGGCTGCTTAAAATGTGTATACCTTTTGTAGTGGGAGACTGTGTTAGCAGCATTTGTTTCTTTGCTGTCTGGAAGGCCATCTTCTACAGAAGCACAAATATGGTTTTGAGACATAGACAACTAATTTATGGCAGACAATAAGAGCTTGCTAAGGCAAGACAGAAATACAAAAGGAGGCAAAGCAGAAAATGTAGTCATCTTTGTCACTAAATAGCATACTATTAAGGAAGACAGTAGTATGCTGCACGTAAATAAATGTTTGTCTTCCAGGAGATGGGAAGCAGAGTCTCCTGTTGTACCCTTAACAGGCTGGGCACCTAAGTTGACTTTAGCTGATTCCCAAGCATATTCACATAAAATGGGTGTTTGTAAAGTGTTTTATTCTATTCTGAAGGATGAATATATTACGTCTGATTTACTGCAAATTGCACTGAACTGTCGTATCTGCATGGGGAGGTATTTTTTAGCTATTTGTGTTTATAAAAAAGTTTATTATTTAAGGTGTAATAATAGCTAGGGAAAAAAACCTGCAAGCACCCCACTTTTCTCCCCAAAAACAATAAAACCAAAATCCATCTTCTAAACTTTTCTCATCCTCTTTAGCACTTAAGAGCTTACACAGATAAGTGACTCAAAACAAGTTTGAAAAAAGAAATCTTCATATAATTATTTTTGTTTTGGAATCAAAACAAAGCAATAGGATATCCTTTTCTTCTTTCTTTCTACCTGCCTTTGGACACACAGATCATGCAATGCTGTTAAGTCTATTGTTCCAGAATAAGGCAACAAATACTCCTGATGTAATGACAGTGCTTAAGAAATATTGGCCTTCCATTTGGTCCTTATTTGGGATTGCATTTGAATGCGTTTTGTTTCCTTGTGATAATTCACCCCTCTCTGTTTATATCTGTAGAGAAGGAAGGTGATGAGCACCCTCTTTACACACCATCACCATGGCTTGTTTTTCCTGTACACATCTAAATGCATCTCAGCATTTCAATGAGGCAACCATGTGTTATGAAATTTAACATTTTTTTCTTCGTGGTATCGTGTTACCTTGATCACCTGTGCTTCTGTTTTTGAAGAATTTTGGATCTGAATTGGTTTACTGTGTGAAGTTTATGAAGTTTGTTTTGGAAAGAGCAGTTAGAGCAGCTTTACTGTAGTTTTTAGACTTGGAAGTAAAAATTATCTTAGCTATTAGTTTGAAGGAAGGATGGAAATGCCACTGGATGTGGAAAGAAGGAATATTTGTGAGCCACAGAATAGCTGAGGTGGGAAGTGACCACTGGAGACCATCTAATCCAACATTTCCCTCTGATAGCAGGCCCAACAGCAGATTGCTCAAGGCTGTGTTCAACTGACTTTTGGGTATATCCAAGGATGGACAGTCCACAACTTCTCTGGGAGATGTGTTCTAGTGCTTGATAACTCTCAATAAGGTTACTGCAGGGTTTTTCCCCTTATCTGTTCTCTGGGTGTCACTGAGGACAGCCTGTTTCTCTCTTTCTCTGAGTAGGCACCAGGTTTAGTCAAGCCTGAGATATTTCATAAGTACATCTGCTGAGCAAATTGGTGGCAGACAATACTTAGAGCTGAGTTTAGTAAGGAATCTAGTAAAATCTGGGTTTAGTCAGCTCAAGAGTGATCATGAAAACTGAAATGTTTTCTGTCTGTCTGTTGCTCTGCTGATGGTGGTCTTCAAGGTGCAATGATATTACTTTAAAGATATGAGGAGGTTAATGAGATCTGATGGTTACTGATTTCTGAATGTATTGGTGCTGTTGGGAAGACTTGCCAAACAGTGAGATGCCAAACACTAAGCTTTTTCTTAGTGAACATGGTTGAAAAGCAAAATTCCCAGCAGGGCTGGCAGTGTGGGATTTCTTAGAGAAATTGCCCTAAGGAATTGTAAAAATCTGTAAAAAGCTGTGGTTGCTCTTTAAAGAAAAAAAATTAGAATTACTTGCAGTACTGCACATTTTAGTTTTGTTCAGTACCAAAAAAACCTAATTGTCACCTTAGGATTTACATAGTTTCTTAATTGTCGTAATTGTCCTAAACTTTTTGGTTTATTCCCAGTAACAGCAGTTATTGGGTGTATAAAGAACAGACCAGACTAAATCCTGTCCTCAGAAATATACTTTTCTTCCTTTTTTTCCACTGCAGTGTTTGACAACAGCATTTTCTTAGGATTAAACTGTTTTGCAATACATCTGATTTTATGATATTCATGTGATTTGTAAACTTTCAATACTAGATAGGAAGAGAAATCTTAATTAGCTGAACAAGAGTTCTTCATATAAAAATAATGTTACTTTTTTATTGCTGTAGTAAATATCAACATGCTTCATTTAGAAAAAAATCTGAGTTTGATGTGAAAACTAATGTATGTGACATGGTAAAGGCTCTATTCCTAGCCCTGTGTGGATTACTAGTCATAAAAGGACTAAAACATCACATTGGATGTAAGTAAATATGTTTCAAGGAAGATGTCAAACAGATGGAGCTGTCAGGCAGGATCCTCAACTGATGCACATAGTTTTGGATAATAATGTGTTATAAAAATAAGACTGAAAACCAGACTAAGAACTGATTTTTAATATCTATCTATCTATCTATCTATCTATCTATCTATCTATCTGACAATACTATAAGGAAAAAAAGCAAGCTTGGGCAACTTAGCTTCCCATCTTGTGTTTTACATGAAGTTTGAAACCATCCTCTTTATGCAGGGTTAGAATGTAGTTTAGGTAACTTGTTTAAGTGAGGCTGTCAGTATATATATATATATATATATATATTTTTTTTTTTTTTTTTTTTTTTTTTTTTTTTTTTTTTTTTTTTTTTTTTTTTTTGTTTCCAAGTCTGTCAGAGTTTCTCTTTTGCCTCTCTTTTGCATGGAGGCATGCTTGATCTCTTTGTTTGGAGCCTCTAAGTAATTGTTTAATAAAACTGACATGCACAGCAACCACTGGCCTATGGTTTGTTCACTGTAGTAAAATGACAGAAATCAGTGATGAGCTCCACTCTCCTTGTGTTTCCTTCATGAAAGCATGATGACTAGAACTGAAGTAGGGTGGTTTGCACTATTTGTGTGCTGATGTTACATGATACAGACAGGTATAGGAGTGTATAGACAGTATTAGACATTGTCACAAAAATCTCCAGAATATTTAGCATCTATACAAGATGCAACACTTTACCTCTTGTTAGGCCAAGCAAAGCAGGTGAAAAAAAAGAGCTCAAAAAGTGTGAAGAAACAGGGAAGTGACAGAAACGGGGCAATGAGAGGATGAAAGAATGCACATGGGAAGGAATTTTTTTCTCCAATTAAAAGAAAACAGCTACTTCTCTAGAAGCTTCTGTTTTCCAGAAGCTCCTTCATATGTGCCTGCAAGCCCAAGTTGCTGTTGTCATGCATGCTTTCCTCTTTCCCCTGGTATTCCCTTTTCCCACCCTCTAACAAAGAGATGTAGAGAATGCAAATAAATTGCCTGTCTGAAATGGAGGGAGCTGTGGGCTTTAGTTGACATTGGTGTATTGTGGAGGGATCCAGATGCACGATACCCATCAAATTTCTATCAATACTAATTTACTAATATCAATAATAATCTGTTTCCCAGTGGATCAGCTTTCTCAAGCAGGGTCTGTGCACTACTTACAGCTCTCTGAGCCCTTCAACTAAGGTGTCAATAAAGCTGACCGCTGTTCTGGGGCTATTGACAGTTATTAAAAATGACCTTGATGTAATTTCATGCCTATCAAAACAAAGGCCATATGTTAAGGATTATGAAAAGCTACAGTGAATGAAAGCAATGACAGGCTTCTGCTGGGTGAGGGTAGAGGGAGGTCAGCACGTGTGATGATTATTGGCTCCCCTCCTCTCCTCCTTTTCTTAAGGCGCTGAGTGGTGGTGCCCTTTGGTAGGCAACTGTTATGCTAAAGGCATAATTGGAACAATTTAGAGCTCAGGAGTGCACTTTTTTAAAGATCTGTCATAGCATATCATCTCGACAGTTAATGTGGCGTAAAATATCATAAACACTGCTGAGGAGCCTGGAGTCCCCATGGAAGGGCCCAATCGATAAGGCCCAGTGGATGATCTGTCTTCCCTCACAAATATAGGGCAAGCAAGGAGCACTCTCACTGCCTTTCTTATTCCGCCACTTTATAGGCATAGCCAGCTCTTATCTGGGTGTGTCTCCTGTGAAGGCAAGAAAAAATCCTTTGGGTGTTCCTCAGGCATGGAGATCAATAAGATTTTGAAAAACTGTGTAGATGGCAAGTTCAAAACCCAAAATAAATTGGTTCCCATTAACGATCCAAGTGTGCCACATTTACATGCACTAATGATGTTACAGGTAGAAATCCAGAAAAATTAGAGGCATCCTAGCATACTCTCCTCTCTTTGCTCCTAAAAATAATCTTGCAAAAATTTCCTTATCAACTTATTAAAACAAAAGAGGTTTTTTATTTTCCTTCTCTTTGGATTAAGAAAATGCCTTCCTAATTTGGTCAGTGTGCCTGCAGCCCTCAGGCTAGGCAGGTCTGTGAGTGAAGCTGGCTCTATAACCCTAACCTACCCACAGTGACACCAAAGCCACTTAATGCAGCGACAAAACCAGGCAAAGGGTTTATGGTTTCCTCGTGCTCTCGCCAGTCCCACCCCCACTGCCTCTAGACTGCTTTTAGAAGTGGTAAATGTTATCTCTGGATTCCCTTCTGTGAAATCATCCCTCTCGTGGTGCTGGAGGACCAAGCAGGGAGTGGCACTGGGTATCCTTGGTCACAACCTGGGCCCTGGGGACAGGAGCAGAGTAATTCTTCTCTCATACCCAGACACTAAATCAGTGGCAAGACCTCCATGGAAGCCTCCTCAGCGTGAGAGGATAGGCTTTAAATTACAAATTTCTAGGCAGGAAATAAATTATAAATGTAATTGGCCTGAAATAAATCATTTTATATCACATCAAACTAAAATAACTTTTTTCCTGTCAAGAAAAGGAAATAAAAGTAGCTTTAGAAAATCTACAGTTTTATACAGGAAATTAGCACACAGGTTTTTCTACAAAACCCAGAACCTTCTCTTAGCTAGTTCAATCAGGATTTCATTCCCAGTTTCTTTTATGTATGGCACAAGGCAAGCAGCTTAATGTCTCCATCACTGTGGGTACGGTGTGGGTCTTTCAAGATTGTTGTGAATGAAAACATTAATATTCATTCTTTTTGTATTTATGAAGTCTGCAGACCATGCTGAGTTATATGTAAAAGTCTATAAACATAATTTAAAAGAAAGCTAGTGAAAATATTAGCATTTTCACCTTAAAGTAAAATATGGTCTGTTACAAATTTTTTTGTTTGGTTTGGTTTCTTTCTTTTTAATTTTATTTTTTTTTTAAACTCCTTATAGCATGATTCTGTGACAACCCAAAATCTAAAGCCACAATTTGAGGAGTTCTCTCTCTGTCTTCTGTGTTGCTCCAAAGATTCAGCAGGTTGACTAGTGGACAGACACACTTGATGACTGATTTAGGAGAAAAAAAGAGTGCAGAAAATGGAAATGTTTCTTAATCACATGAGTCTCTCCATCCAGTTTTCCATGAGATCACATGCCTTTTTTTCTGATTCAGTACTGTGAGCACTGTGTAAAGGTGGAAAGAAGCCACTAGATAAATTGGCAGGTCTTGGTGGTTGTATTTTTAATTTACTTAAACACATCATGTAGAACCTGACTCTGTTGGATTGAGTTATTGGCATAATGGCACCCCACTAACACCAATGGCCAATATTCTCCTTCCAAAGGTTTTCCTTGATGTCTAAGCAAGATGAACATGGAAACTTTAGTGTGGAAGCCTGTCCAGGGGACAATCTTGTTTTCTTTCCAAGACTGTATTTTGTGGAAACTGAAAACGTGACATACGGTTTAGTTCATTGAGAAAACTTCTGCTGCTCTGAGTGGCTGCTCAGAGCATGCACATTAATGGTAACTAAAACTTGTAATCAAGCATTACCTAGGAATTGCTATGGATGTACAAACATGCTTTTTTAGTTGAAAGTTTGAACTTGAAAGCCTTAAAAACTACATTAAAAGAATCCTAAGATTTTATGAATATGCTTGTAGTTCCCATGGAATTCTGAATCTCTCACTTGTCTTTTTTTATTTTTCTGATAACTTGAGCCATTATGCACATTCCCTCCACCATAACAATTGTATTTTTTTATCACCTGTAATGTGCTTATTTGTGCAACATCTCTGTGAGGGAAGGAAGCGTTGTCATAATCAAGTTTATAAATAAGCTAGAAAGTATAGGTAATAAAAATATGCACATAAACAACAGTGGGGCCATTAAAAATGTTTGTGCAAAGAAGGTAATTTATCCATTTTTGTCAGGGAAGTGGATAGAACAGTCCCCTTTACTAAGAAATCTTTGAAAATGTTAAAAAAAAAAAGAAAAAAAATTGTTACTTGAAGGGATGAACTATCAACATCCAAGTCACTTCTCTGCAATAGGATTTATTTGTAGTGTCTTTTGGAGGAAAAGTAACACTTTTCAATTCTTGTTTTTTTTGGTGTCTTTAGGCAAATTCATTTTCTTTTGTGCTTTTCTTTCGGAGTATTCACCAGGATATATTTTAATGTGCACAAAAAAACCCTCTCTGAGTGTTGGCAAGGTCTCAAGTTTCATGATGTGAGTTACTTTTTCACTAATACTACTACCTCCTACATTGTGCATAGAAGAGAAAGGGAGGGGAAAAGCCTCACATATAACTAAAATAAGTGTAAAGTTTCTTAGACAAGGCCTCAGTTATGTGTCAGGTAATTATAATGCATTTGACTTCCATAAATAATGAGAAACATTAAATTAGAGGAAATTATAAAATAAATAAGCAGAAATGCAAATAAGAGAAACGTATGCTAAAAATAATGACATAGAAACATAATATTTAGATCAGGTTGATGATGTGATAAAAAGGACTAATTTAAGATGACAAAGACTGTGAGATTTCTTCCACAATTTTCTTTTTCAACTTAACCTTTTTAAAATTAAAAAAAAAATTATATTTCTGTAATTTATGAGGTGAAATTAGCTTTAGTTGGCATAGCAAAGTCTGCTCCCTTTTTCATAGAAAAAGGCAGTGTCATTCAAGATTATATTCTGGCATTTTATTACGTGTCAAATGTGTCATTGCTATATTACCAGATCAAAGAGTTCTAAGTGACACTTTCTAATCAAGACTGCCAAGAGGTTTCATTAGTAAACAGAAGCAGGAAACACTTGGGATAATGGTTCAATACATATTTTACAGTTCTGAAGGAAGGATAAATCAGATATTTTTTTAAGTAGCAAGTCACTTTAAAGCTGTGAAAATGAATATTTAGCAAGATCTTAGGACAGTGTTTAAAACTGTAAATGCAATCATTTATCTGAATGGTGTATTTTATCAGACCTCTGTCCTGTTGCTAAATGTGTTTAGGCTGAATCTCTTCACAAAAATAGCTTTAAAGTAATCATTTGCACCCAGCACTTCAGCTAATAGAAGAATCCTCCCATCCAGAGGCGGCTGCCAGAAAAGTAATTTTAACATTGCATTTAATCTTCATCAAATTTTTAGTGCTTGTGAGAGATCCCTTGCTGAGAGAACTGAAGCCATGAATGAGGAGGAGGAGTAAAATGTGGGCCTGTGGCAAACAAATGTCTCCTAACAGCCTGGAGAGCTCTTCCTGTGCTACTTTTGAGAAGTGTCCCAAGGGGCCGAAAGAAGTGCATATGTCTCTGTGTCATCAGTTGCACTGTTTTGTGACACTGCCATCTGGCTTTTGAGACACACTTTCAACCTTTCTAGAGGCAGAGGGTGGGCCTCGGAAGAACCAGAAACATATCACAGTATGTGATATTTGTTATCTCTTTGGGACAAGTTGGAACTACTGGGTTAGGATTCTTCAAATAGGTGGTTTTGAGATGAGTTTAAGGGAGGTTTGTGCTTGCCAAGCATGGATGGTATGCAAAACAGGCTTTTCCCTGCTCAGAGTTTGGCCATCTGTCCAGCCTTTCTGGATGTTTGACAACCCAGAGAGAGTGTGAGTTCCACATGGGCTTGTAGATGTCTGACAGAGCCATTCTTTGGTTACTTTATGCAGTTCATGGAAGCTGTGAATGAGCAATAAAGAGCAATAGGCATCTCAAAACTGAAGACTGAATGTGGCCTCTTGGTCCTGCATTTCGAGGCTAAAACCTATTAGGTAAATTTCCCTTTAAAAGAAAATAATTTAAGGATAGACCTCTGTGTGAAAAGATTTCCACTAAATAGCCTTCAATATAAACTTCCCTTAATCTTTACATGCCCTCATGAAACTCTTACAACTGTGAAGACTAATATTAGTCCAAAAACTAAAATAAGTATTCTAAAAGGAAAGAGTATAATAAGTCATGTTGACTGATAACAATCCTTAGATGGGAAGGAAAATGATGGTTTTATAATAATGAGAAAAAATATCCAACAGTTACTAGAGAGGTTCCTCAAGGTTCAGTCATTGGACAAAGACTAGCTCATGTTTTTCCTAGTATTTGGGATAAAAGGCAAGGATGCTGTAAAATGATGTCTTGGTTGCACAAATCTGGAAGGCATCATAATGTAAAGGTTTGGAAAAATATGCAGGAAAAATTGGATTATTTCAAAACTCTGCAGGGAAATCAAGTCCTCAGGCTTAGCTTTGTCTCCTTATTCAGGCACATCTATTACAGAATTAAATCAGATATTTTTTATATTGGCATCCTTGTATTTAAGTATTTCTGCAAATGAATTAGGATTCTGAACAAGGAGTGGTCCAGCATGGATGTTGATAGGAGACACATCTGGAATATATTATAAATATTTTTCTCTCCCGTAAGTCTTTAATTTTGTGCATATTAAGTTTTTGCATAGAAATCTATTAGAAATATCTACTTTTTGTTTTTAAGTTTTACCCTAAAACGCAATGTGTCTTCACTAATATTTTTTTTTTTTTAATGCAGAGACTTGCTTCAGTGTTGTTAACCTGTGTTGCCTTCTTCTTCTAAAACAGTATTTAATTTCCCTTTAATTGCCTTTAATTGACAAGGAAAAGAATAGACTTCTTCCTTCTTTTCCAAGTCAGTCTTTTAAATGATTGAAATACTTAATATTCCAGAGCTCTGTCTCCCTCTCTGGTCTCTTTCATCTGTAAAATATATTTGCAGATCAGTTTGCTGCTATGGAAGTACATTTTGACATCCTTAGATCACCTGACCCATTTTGCCTCTCATAGTTTGATCCTAGAGTTTGATCCTACCGAATCATATGAAATATGATTCCAGCCTGGTGACTATGTTCTTTTGTATTAATCTTCTGTGCAAATGTTCTGTCTGGTCAATGTACCACACAGTCTTTTGTAATAATTTTAAAGCCACCATACCAGGTGTAGTTTAACACAAGGCCTTGCATGCTTTAATGATTTCTGCAATAGAGAAGTTCCCTTACAAGTGTTGTATCCTGTATTATTTTTAATGTTAATTTCCCAAATGTTGGCTAATGATATTAGGGACATGGCAATCAGATTTTGGCCCTCTGTTATTATGTCCTACTAAAGATTGATGTGATGTCAGCAAATATGATAATGCTAAGAGATTCTTAGCTGTAAACACTCTTAGTTTTAGTTTCCATAAAATACACTGCCTTGTGTTCCAGGAAATCCAGTTGTATGGTATATATAAAGGCAGGAAAAACAACTTGCCTTGAGAAACACTAAATCTGTCAGTTTTGTATTAAGGAAAAATAAGCTTAAGACCATGATCTCTGACAACAGGGAACAAGAATTACTCCTACATACCCCTGGCTACTGTGTTTACCAGCTCACTGCATTCAGAAGAAATAATGCACCAATTATAATAGCACCAATTCAACCACATCATCATAAACCAAACTCTTAACTTCTTAATTTTAGCCCCTAGGTGCCTGGTCTTAATATTATAATGATGAGATTACAATAATGGCTTAGAAAGTACAATGGGTATCAAAGTGTAACATTTACCCAGTTAGGCACAGTCAAATCTTGTCCACAACCTTACTTTTTTTCTTCCACCATGCTTTGTTTCTATGTGTACACTTGTGAAAGAGTATCCCTACCTGTTTTTCAGTTCTATGGAATGGAGTTGTTAGCTGAGGGCTAGTTGATCTGCCAGTCATGACACTAGATATTTATACCTAATCTTAATGAAATTTCCAAATTTTGAACTAATTTGTGATGCATGACATTTTCAAACTTGTTCTGTTGTACTCCCAGCAAGACTAATTTTTTAGTGGGGCAAGAAATAACTGTTTTGGCAATGGAACTGCACTTATGACTTGGAAATCACAGTATCTGCTGGTGTCTTATAGATGTTGCCCGAAAGATAAAAGGGGACATTTAGCCCTGTTACCTTTGGCTGTCAAAAACCTGAGTGACCCTCCAGCACGTTTCCTGGTCGTAGGGAAGACCCACAGAGAGATATTTTAGATGTGATTTCTGCGTTAATTGTCTTATTGACTTAAGTAAAGCTGACAGCAAACTCAGACTTAATTCTGATATTGAGGTGGGGGACTGTTGTGGTAAATAAGCCCTTCCTGTTCTGCTCAGGAATCCCTAAAACATACACTGTATCAATTAATTTTTTCCTCCCACCCATACTCCCATTGTAGCTGCCATAAAACCTGCAGCTACTCCCTTGGTTTAGCTGCCGGTGTTGGGAAATACATCTCTTCACACCATATGTGGTTTCTGTACATGTGTGTTTCATGTACACATTGTAGAAATTCAGTTTTCCTGTATGGCTCCTCCCTCAGAAAACTCTCCAGGACAGTTCAAGGTTATTCACTCTACTTTGAGGATTTTTTGTTGCATGATGTCTACATACAGTACAAGAAAAAGAATTTGTTATATTAGATTTGGAAGGTCTCTCACCATTTTTAATGCTTGTGAGTTTAAGATCATCAATTTCTGTCTCTGATGACTGCTGAGAAGGATTTTGCTGCTGGTCCTGAACTTGCATAATAGCATGGAAGCAAAATATAAGAAAAAAGAAAGTGAATACAATCAAAAACTAATGCAAACTTTCCCTCTCCAAACCCCATAATCCCCAAACCAAATGAAAAATACACTGAAACAAACCCCAAAATCCGATTGACCACCACCCACCACCCATACGACAGATAAAATTCTAAAGAATGAATTCCTAGGAATGAGGTTTTTAAAATCTTGGCCTACATCAAGCTGGATTTTGGTGCAAACAAGGTGGGCTGATGCTCAGTTTTTAACAAGAGGGTTCTGCCTTTTCCCTTGTGCAAAAGCACACCAGTGCAGTTCACCTGCACACATTGTGCAGGAAGATGGGCTGCACATGCCAAAATGTGCATGGGAATTCTTGACAGAAAGCAAATTGGAGTGTAAGGAAAATGAGTTTGCTACCATTTTACTCCTCACTGCTTATGTGGCCACTGTTGTTTCTGATAATAGTTCACCTGTGGTATACACACAGAGTGCCCAGAAACCTATGGGTACGTACACTAGATATCTTTCCTGGCTGTACATTCATCTGGATATGTCTTCAGGATTTTTTTTAAGACAGATGAAGTGCATTACACTCCAATTCCCTGGTAAAATAGCAGATAAATTCTGCCTAATGCTAGCATTAGTCATTTCTGTATTAAAAGATCCTTCAATCTAATATTTGTGCTCTCCTAGGTATTCAGGCTTTGGCATCACTACAGCTTTCATGCTGAGGACCTTCCTGGACTACAGCCAAGCTACTGAGTATGAAGGATTAAATTTGCCCTTGTTTCATAGCAAGGTTGTGTGGGAACATTCCAAGACTGATTTTCATAATTTGACAGTCAGGAAGAGAGTTGATGTATTTATTTCCTTTCTTTGTGCTCTCCTGGAAAGGATAGTCTGCCTCTGCTGCATCTTGAACACTAATCACCACAAAGCTTCTCTTCTGTCTCTGCTGCAGGTGTGTGGCAGTTTAGATTAGTTGTATGTGGTTAGAACAGCACTGTGTAGTTGTCCTGTAGGGAGTTGAATATAGTTTCTTGTCATCTTACAATTCCATATTTGTACACGAAAATTCCAAATATTTTGCACCATACTTTTTTTATTTACATGGGTAGGGTGCAGGGATAGGGCTTTTCTGAATATAAGAAACACTTCAGATAAGCCCCTTTACTCCTGTTCAATCTGCTGTAACTGCAGAATGCAT
>NC_080593.1:61808673-61863673 GCF_027887145.1 Ammospiza caudacuta | reverse complement strand
TTCCAACATTGATTTGCCTGGGATTTGCTGTGACTGAGTAAGAAAATGTTGAAGCATTCTCTGATATGTCATCAACAATAGTGAAAATGAGATTTGTAGTATGGTAAAGCCTTGTAAGTCTGCCTGGCTCACTTAAAAATTATTAATCATTTCCAGATGCAGGCCTCTGGTCTAGGAGTCTTATTTTTGGAAAATAAAATTCGAGACTGACTGCAAATTTTGCAGCCCTGTCTCTATTTCATGTGGGAAGGTGACTGACTTGGTGACTGATACAACTGTCCCTGGGCCGGAGAGAAGACTTCTACAATTAGAACATGTCTTGTTGATGGAGTGGGGCAGCATGTACCATTTCCATTTATATGTGCTTGCATGCACATTTTCCCTAAGGTAACATTTCCTATTATTTTTGGGGATCATAAAACTTCTTCAAGTAAGTAAGTATATTTATTTCAATCTATAAATAAAGCTAAGATTTCTGGCCAAAACTCCAATTGCTCTTTAGAATATATAACCATCACAAAAGTAAAAAAAATAATAAAGTAAATTGTTTCATGATTTATTTCCATCATATATAATTTTTATAAATCCACATTTATGACTATAAATTTGAACTGACAGGTCTTTTTTAGATTAAATAAGGCTTAAGAGTTGCAGGAAACTGCTCCTATTCATTTGTCACCTTTCATCCCCAGAAGTTACATTGAGTCCTACCACCCTGTCTTCTTGGATGTTTACTTTATTGCCCTGCCTTCTACATCCTCACCTAACATTTTTCATTTGACTTTCTTTTCTGCTCTGTCTCCAGGCTTCAAACTTCCCATGCTCTTTTCAAACCAAATTCTGTCATTCTTTTAATGTATACTTTTAATCTGAGGCTCTGAAAGGGAAGCTCAGGACAGGAAGAGGTGAAAGAATTCAGTCCATTTGTTTGGTGTCAAGACTATGACAAGGAGGAACCAGCTGGGTCTATGAGAGTTTTTTCCTTTTAAGCCTGAAGGTAACCACAAAAGAATGGGCATTCCAGGACACCAGAGATGTAGATCTACAGCAATATGGCTTTAAACAAGTTGGATATTATGGATATTTTTCATACATACAAGCAAGGTGCAATTTAGGAGCTTTTAAGTCCAGGAAGACTGCATTTTCTGTACACTGACCAGAAAGAGATGGTAGCCTGGAGGACAGGAGAGAGGAAGTATGTGATTTCAAGGAAATTACTGTTCTAGATTTCTCAGTTTTCTATTCTTCCAAAGATGACATCTTCATAAATCCTAAATATGTATTACTAAATGAGTGTGTTATCTCATAGAAATAGTAATGAGGGATACTTAATAACTCTAGGAAGATTAGCAGTGATATATGAACAGTGATGTAGGAACCTGTCTCTCACCAATTTAACATGCATGAGACTCTAAGGATGATATCAAAATAATTTTCTCCAATGAATGGTGTGATCTTTCAGTTATTAGTGTCATGTACTGTACTACTACTAGAACCATCCTATTCAATAAATCTAATTTGTCTAATCTAACCTGTCCAGCCCTGTAATTCTGATCAATTGTTATCATTTGGCAAGAGTGTGAACATACATTTTCTTTAGCATTGTCTTACATTTGCACAAAGCTGAGTGACTATTAGGGCTATTAATAGTCCTTAAACATGCAGACATAGGAAGTTTATGAACCCTGAATTCTTGCTATTGCCACCTTATCTCTCTGCAGAGAATCCAAGTTTAGAACTTCTTAAATTTCTTGGTATAAAAGCAGAATACTTTTCCCACAAAACTAAACATCTTCTGATACACTGGATTATTTTGCCTTACAGTATGAGCCAAGCATGTGAGCATAGCATGTGAGCATCCATTCAACAAACCTTATTCAAATGAGATATTTTTCAGGAACTGTCACCATTCCCAGTATACAGTGGACCTGCTGATCTTTGTCCACTGAAAGTAAAATCACTGAAGAGTCTCAGATGGAAGGGAGCCATACAGATCCATCAAGTCCAGCTCTTAACTGAATGGCCCATACAGGGGTTGAACCCCTGACCTCAGTGTTATTAGCACCATGCTCTGACCAACTGAGCTAAGCTAGGGGTCAGTGGATCAATTTAAAATGCTTCCAAGTAAAAGAGGACTCACTGCTGGAGTCACACCACCATGACTCTTCAGTTTCCAGTCTTGAGGTACTTCTACCATTCAAACTGGCTAGATATGGTGTTTTTGCTGCTTTCTGCTTGCCATGCTCATAACCCAAAGTGTAAACCCCATCATTAGTCACTGGAAGACTATCTGTCTATCTATCTATCTATCTATCTATCTATCTATCTATCTATCTATCTATCTATCTATCCCCTGTATATCCCCTATCCATGCACTATGCTGAAAGCTTCTCAAATTGAATGTTCTATCTGCCTTAAGGAAAATTTGGTATTTGTGCCATATCTCAAACAGGACTGTGTGTCCAGGACTTGTAAGGAAAACTGGACTCTGTTCCTCACCTGGCTTTGGGTAGCATTACAAAAGGTTTTTCATACCTCTGTCAAGTTGTAATGATAAAATTTGCAATGCTCATTTGGGACCTATTTGTGAGAAGAAATAAAAATGAAGATATATTGTTCTTACTTAAAATCACATAGAACAAAGAGTAGCTGCCTTTTGTTTATTTGCTCCCTGCCCTCTCACTCCCACATCTTAACAACCTCTACAGTACCTGCTTCCTTTGCTTTTTTTCACCCTCTCCTTATGAACACACATTTATTCCCTGGTTGAATTTTTGTATGCCAGTGTGCAAACTAGAATGAACCTTCTCTGCCTAAATTTAACTAACCTGAAAACAGGAATTCTTAATGGGAGTGCTGACACAACCTTAACTAAAGCAGTGTGAACACACTGCTATAATTTATAGTGTCAGTCTATATTCCAAACAGTTTCTCTATATACTGTGTGCTCCACTCAAACAGGAAAGGAAGGCACTGCAGTGAATTATTGTGTAATTAATCATTCGACCATGAGGGACTCATTTACTAATTAAAAACGTAAAAAGAGTAAATTGAAATAACCAGTGACTACTAAATCATGTCTTTTGACATGTCAGCAGCATTGTAATATATCATAATGTATCAGTCAGAGACATCCAGATCCTACATATTCTGTTACCTTTTACTTCAGAGCTGCCAAAATCATTCATTATACCTCCAGTGCAGCTCCTAGTGCCATTCACACAGCCACCACGGCATGGTAAATTGAGATACCAGATACCACTCAGGCTGATGTATGTGCATAGCAATAGTCAGAAGCGCAGGATTCTCTGTTCTGCTGACTGTGCTGACTGTCTCTGAGCATGTCATAGCACTACAGCTGTTCTGTGGTTCCTGGGAAATGAAACTGTGGCTTACCAGCCTAGATTTTGGGTCTGTCTAGATATTCCTGTCTCTGGAGCAGTTATGGTGGATGGAAGAGAACTGTGCCTCAGCCACAGCTGTGTTCATGCTTTGGTATGCTGGCACAGACCTGCCTTCCCTGGCAGGTTAAGGAGCCTTAAGGGGTCTGTGAAACTGTGGATTGAAGGGTTTGACATATTGTAATGTGAGTGCTGGGGACCATCATCTGTGGGGTTGTGTAGAAGAACTGAGATAGGACACCTGAGCCAGAGACATCTTAAACCTTCACAAATTACTCTGCACTCCCGAGTACGGATATTGAGGCCCAGATCTACACAGACATTTTGTGTTGTGACTTTTTAATCCACCACAACATTTGGCAAGAATTCAATTTAGAGGTTTTTAAGTAGTGGAGGAAATTTCTGTGCTGTTTTGTTTTACAATGGGGTGAGGGAGGGAGGATATAATTTCTTATTATTGGTCTTAACTCAGAAACTTCTGCATTGTTAATTAATCTGAAGCTGAGTTTATTTTATGTGGGTAAAAGATGGACATGCAACTATGGCTCCAAAAAGGCTGGTAGAGATGTGAGAAGTACAGTTCTCATTTGCAAAACAGCTTAACACAGTTGCAACATTCCTTTTCTCAGATTTGTTCTGTGTTAATCAGGAAATTAATCTATATCCCATGCTGGTGGAAAGATATTTGTAGTATGATTATAAGTAAAATCATCTGAGGGAACAGAGCTGCAGTCCCTTTTCTTTAAAATAATATTGAATTTATTTGCTTAGCTTTAGTTTGAATGGATCAATTCCTGCATTTGCATACTGATCTATTGAAGAAAATAGATAGGGCTTATAAGTACTGTGGTTTGCGAGTTCTCTATTGACATTGGAATACAAATGAAAAAGATAATATGCCAGTTTAGCTTTCATGTTCGAAGTTGAGCTTCCAGACTTGTAGCAGGGATTTTTATTTTCTTAACTGGAGAGACAGACTGAGTTCTGGAGGCTGTTGTGTGACAGTAAATGTGTAGCCTTATTATTTCCCTCAAAACAGTTTACTTCAGTAAGTGCTCAGTAGTCTGGGCATTTCATGATATTTAAGATTGCAGGTATTAAAGTTTTAATGCAAAATCTACTGATTCATTCCCACTCTTTGGTCTTTTGAACACTAGAATTATAAAAATTATTTTCTTCTTGAACCTTTAATGCATCAATTTATACTGATCTTGAAAGTAGAAGGCAAAGAAACTATATTTTTGCAGCTGGACATTAGGAAACAAGTAATGTTTTTTAATTGAGTGGATAACTGTATTAGACTTTTCTCTGAAGAGAAGCAGGAAGGCAAAAAAAAGCATCAGTTATTTGCTAGTCCTTAAAATTATGAGGGGTAAAAATATGTTGCAGGGGGAGATATTTTATCTGTTTCACCACATGATAAATAGTTCTCTTTAGAAGAATCTATGAGTATTCAAAAATAATGACTGATCATGCATTCTTAAAATATTTTTTGAAGACAAGCTTGGCATTACTATGGAAAATACTGTTATATTTAACTCTTAATTCCCAAGATTTCATGCTTAGAGTCTGGAATCAAGGTTTATGTTAGCAAACATATTGTTTAACAGTTATCTGCTCTCTCCACTTGTCTTCAAATATTGTGATTTAGATAGAACCATAATGCACAAGAGCAACTTGTCCCCAGAGCATTATTCAGAATATAAATTAAGTGATATTATAACAGAGCCCTCACTTAGCTCAGCATAATGAATATGAAACATCATGTACTAGTGACCAAGGTCATGGTATGAGAATGAATTACTCTATTAACTTCTCTTTTAAGTAGCATTAGAGATAATAGATGAAGAGATTTAATGGGATTCTGATAATATTATTCATGTAAAAGTAGCATACTTTATCTTGCTAAAACAATTAAGATCTGTTTTGAAGATATTTTACACTTTGGAAATATGATGCTTAGAAGTGTTTACTGCCTGTTGCAGAATGCATCAGCATTAGCCAGTAATGCAGATAATCTGATAAAAATCAAAAAGCTGATTTGTATACCATGCTAATTCAGGATCATCTCCTTGGCCCTAGGTACTGTCCAAATGCTCCATAAGATTATGCAAGCTTTAGTGATATTAGATTAAATTCAGTTCTTTTGCTTATAACTTTTTTTTCCACAAAAGAAAATTACATCCATCATTCTTCTCTATAAACCCTCTTTAGCTGCCTGCTAAGTAGTATAGAATATCGTATTTTAAGCCTGGTATATTACTTTTTTTTTTTTTTATCCAGACATATTTAAGCCTTCTCTGTCAGTGTTACAGTATATTATTTCAGGGATAGAAAGTTTTGTTATTATTGTGATACCTCCATATCTGAATCATAAAGAGACTTAGTAATTTGCCATGTGTTCCATGGCATACTCACATGTGTTTGAGGAAAATGTAAGAGCAGCTGATAAGAGATTACTCTTCTGTTTGCAAATGATCCCAGTGCATGGAAACTTAATGCTATATTTGGTTTTCCAGGTTTGTTTTTCTTTTTGTGGGTTTTTGTTCGTGGGTGTTGGTTTTGTTTGGGGGATTTGGGGGTGTTTGAATTTTTGTTTGGTTTGGGTTTATTTCTTTCATTTCCCAAATATTTTTCATTAGTTATTTATATTGCTATTTTAAAAATAATTTTATGACAATAAAATAAAGATGGAAAATTCTGAATTTTTGGGGTGAAATCTGCTCTTGAAATATTGCAAAAAGCATTAAGAAATCTTACCACAACATGAGCGTGGACAATGGCAGTATATCATGGACTGTTCCACTGTGCTCCCAATCTAAAGCATGCTCAGGATTTTTACAAGAAAATATTTTTCTATGGAAAAGCATAGTTCAGTTTGGTGTACCATGGGCCTGTTAATTGCTTGTAAGCTCAGACTTTTGGAGAGTGCAGAAACCAGTGCTAAACCTGATCCTACTTCCAGAGAAATTTAGAACATTAAGTTGAGACCACCCTTTCTTGTTTGTGGGAGAAATGTGGATGTTGAAATTTTCTGCTCTGCTTGTTCCTTTCAATAATATCTCCATCTGTACAATGACAGAATTCTCACTGAACTTCCTGCAAACTTCTTCTGAAGTCAGGAGAAATACTTTAATTTAGCTTTTTTCAATAAGAGAAATAAGAACAAAGTTCTTGCCCACTGTGACTTAGTGTGTAGACAATCCAAACTTAGATAACTCTTTAGGGTATTCCATGCAGTTGCTAACTTGCACTTTTGGAAAGATTGTAAGGTATATGTTCTCCTGAGACCTCACAACAATGGTTAAATGCCCTGACCTTTTAAATTTATCAACTGTGCACCTTTTCATCTTGGATGAGGACTATTTTTGTGTCATTGCACTTAAGACCTAATTCAGATTATGTGACATGCTTGGGAATGTTTCCACTCTGCATTTTGGTGAGGTAATGGAGGAACAGCTTCACCCATGTGCGCTGTTGGGAATATTTGCTGTTCAGGGAGCCGTTTCCCTGCACACATTTTCCTCACTCGTGCTGTGACCCCACATCAGGTTCCTGACCACTAGTATGGTTAATAAGGGTTCAGATCTTGTTCAACTCTGCCATCAGTGCGGTGATGGGCATAAAGTTCAGCTGTGAAGTCAACCCACACACAACACTTCCCCTGGTGAAGGGTAGCAGGATAACCATTCCAGCTCAGTTAAGTTTCAAGAGATAGGTGCATTTATTGCATTTCAAGTTGTAGAAAAATTCCATCCTCTCAGACTCTTGTCAAAAGCACAGTTCCCTGGGGGAAATGAGCCATTGTAATTAAGACTGTAACATATCTCTTCAAAGCACAAGGTAGAGAGAGGTAAATGAACATCCTTGTGCTATTTATACCGGCTTCTTAATTATGCTTAACGTGACCAAATCAACTTGATCCAGCATCACTTTTGCAAGTGTAAATAGACCTAAAGTTTCAAGGGTAAGATCATGTTACACCTCAACTTACAAAATGTGTATGCATGTGACTGAAGCAGATTGAAATATATTTAATAAGCTGAGGGACATGTGTCCATAGGATTGGTGGAAAAGGAATTAAAGTATTAGTTTCTCATATTTTACGATTAATGTTCTCCTTCGCATAAGACCTGAAAGTCTAGCTAAGACCATGAAAGGCATGTTGGGTTAAATCTTTCTTTGCTATAAAGTATCATCATTATATCTCAGCTAACTCTAACAAAATCCTTAATATCTATGCATGCCTGGAGCCAAAATAGGTCAGCTCTCGGGCTATTGCATTATATTTTATTATTTAAACTTTAAGTGATTAGTTTAGCACTTAAAAGCTTTGGAAAGAATTAGGTTACTGTTCTTCTCTTTATCCATAAGCAAACTGACATGCAGATGGACACTGAGAAGACTTACTCCATGTTTTCTCTCAAGGCTTTTCCCAAAAGTTAAGGGCTGTCATTTTTTCCCATCTGTAAATTTCAGCACATTGTGAAAAATAAACCTGTGATGAGGTTATCTTTCCTGATTTTGAAAAGAAGGCCACATTTTGCCTGAAATCTCAGAAAAGACTTTAAAAACATGCACTAAGTAAAGGAGAGGGAAAAAATGCTCCTAATTTTTTCTAGATCTGGATTTAGGTAACAGAAAGCAAATGGTAAATACCCTGATTCCAGCAAAGTCAGAAGGATTTTATTCATCAGGGAGGAGGTTTTTTTGTTGGTTATACAAGGATGACTTAAGTAATAAGTGGATATGATTTAATTAATCACAAGATCTTTTACCTTCTGAGGTCTTTTATTCATGCTCTTAAAACACAGAAAATGTTTGAATTGCATTATATGCTACACTATATAGTTACTTTATTGTTATGGAGGCCCATTTTGTGAGATAATTTTTTTAGGGCTTCCACCAACATTTATAGTTCTTTAATTTGTTAGATTTCCTTTTAGGGCTTTATTTTAATTTATGCATCAAAATGGACAATGAGTCAGCTGTCTGATAGAGGTGTCCAGGATTTTAAAGACACATCTCATTGGGTTAAGTTTGACTTTATGCCCACTACTGCACTGATGGCAGAGTTGAACATGATCAGAACCTTTGCTCACCACACTAGTGGTCAGGAACCTGATGTGGGCTCCCAGCACAAGTGAGGAAAATGTAGGGGTACAGAGCTTTTTCTTTTAGGAATTGTTAAAATATATATAGTCTTTGAAAAGTAGCCCATTGCTAGTTTAATTCTCTTTTCCTCAAACTTAGTGCTTGACATTTATGGAACAACCTGTGTCTCATGTGATATAGAAATGGGTTGTAGAAGTAGGTGGAAAACCTGCTGGAGTTTTGAAAACCATTTTGACTGAAACTGGTATGTATAAGGCACGTTACAGAAAATAGCCACAAAATTAAATTCTCTGGAAGAACAAAGAGGGTGTGCATCACACCAACCCTTTTAATAAAATAGGAAGCAAGAGCCTGCTTTGTCTTAGTCTCTGTTGGGAGTTGAGTCAGTATTAAACCCATTTGGGGACCCTGTCTTGGACAGAGATGTGCAGACAAACAGTCATTTGGAAATTTCAGTTGCATAAGAGAACTAGCCAAAGTCATCTCAGGAGCAGGATTTAATACTTATCTTAAAGTTTTCATGCTGTTACAGCACGTAATTTTAACAGTGGAAATGTTCAACTTTTTAAAAAGATCAACTCAGACAACAGAAGAATGTTGCCTTTATTTTTTGTTTACTTAAGCATAGAGAGTATAGAGAGCGTATAAAAGTGGGGGGTTCTATTCCTGTTATTTTGTTATATGTACATTAGGAAGACCAATATTTTCTTATATTCTTACTGGTTATCAATATCAGAAAAGTAATTTTTTCCTGGTCATGTATCTCAACATCCTCCTTGCACCTTTCTCAAAAGCAAACTGGATACTACTTAATAAATAATAAGGTCCTATTTAGTTATGCATCATGAGGGAATAAACAAGGAGTTAATGAGTTCTGTGTTTACTGACTGAAATATACATTTCTGTAATCCATTTCCTATTTTCTATAAAAGACCGTCTCATCTGAACACTTATTTCTTGACAAACATGTAAAATGACTGTTTTAAAATACTTCTTTTAATCATGAGGGAATGTGAAAATATTTTCTTTTAATATCCTAGTCAGAAGCACTTTTGGTGGATAAGTAAACCCAGATAATGCTAGTAACTTCTAGCTAGACTTGATCTATAGCTCTCATTGAGTCAAGTCTGAAGAAAAATGGTTCAATACCTTAAAAGTAATTAAGACCTTTATCTGAAAAACAGTTATATATGTGCTTAATTTAATGAATGTAAATAATACAATTGACTCAAATGGGAATATTCATAAGCATTAAGTTAGGAACAATTTGCAGGATCAGGAAGTAAAATAATCCGTTTTCTGCCAAATGTTGTATAAATTTTCTGTGGGTTTCCCTTGTGTTTTGGGGACAGAGAATAGGTTTTCTGTATATTAGGAGCATCTTAAATCCAGGCTATTCAATTTGGTATCTGCCATTTTCTCTGATTATGGTCAACTGAAGCATGTGAAATAAGTGTTGCAGCGCCAAGATTCTCTTATTTCTGGACAATTCTAAATCCTTGCTTTGAAATGTGAAAATGTAGGCTTAGGCTGTGTCAAACCCCGACTGTATTCCAGACAAGCTTTTGGACTCTGTCAAATCCACAGAAGTTTTACTATTGACTATATGGCCTAATTTTCTCTCCATGTTTCCTGCTTCAATACACTATGAGCTGTGTAGCTTTCCTTCCTTTTTATGTAGAAAGAATGGGAAAAGATACTTAGGTCTGTAATCCTTAGTTCTTACACATATATCACATATGAATTCTGTGTTTCAAACTCTTAACGGTATGTCCATTTCATATTTTTTCTTTTTATTCTGAAAACCACTAAAATTTAATAGTCTGTGTGTATTTTTATAATAGGAAAAAGATTTAAAAAATACAAGCCTTCAATTCAATGATAGGAAAGAGTTCTTACACCTTTTCTAAATTGCTATAAACTTGCAAATTGAATTAAATTGTTTTGTTTGTTTCATGCATAATTGACAAGGTGACAATTAACTACATGGTACATTGTCCTTTGCCTCAGGTATACAACACTAAATTTGTGTGCTGAGAAAATAAAAGGAATGAAATGGTGTTCCAGAATTCAAAAAATCAAAGCCAACAAAAAATTGATTACTTTGAACAGCTTCAGCTGTTTCTTTTTTATCTGCTCCTACCAGTTAGCCTAGGCATCTGCATTTAGTGCTAGTTAGTCTACTAGTTAGTCTAATCTCTGTAGTGTTTTGTAAAGGAGTCTTCATATTGGACAGTAAATTAATAACAAACTTGTGTAAGTATTAAGAATCAAATAATAGAAATATCTAAAGCACCCAGGCAAATTACAAAGCTGAGTTGGAATGAAAGCTCTTTTCTTCCTTTTGTATATTTTAGGTCCTTAATTTGGATGACCATACTGGCAAGCCACAGCTGCAACAGATCTCTTTCTACACCTAAATTGCCAGCTGTCTCACTTTCTATAAATGGGTGAACTGACACAAATGGAATTTTGGGGAAAAATTGTTGAAAATCAAATTAAAAATATCCTCATTACAGTCTGCCTCAAAATTTGTAAAAGTGTGGCTGATAAAGAGGCAGATATGCAACATGTATCACAGGTGATCAAAATGTGAAAATGAAGAAATACAAAAGCTAATATCCTTATCTTTTTAAATATAAGACTACGTTGTAATTAGGTAATCAAAAATATGACATAAAATGTGTGATCCCAGGAGAATCCACAAGACCCTGATGTCTATCATCATTGATTTGAGTGTTGAGATGTGTCAAGGAGAGACAAGGTCATGGAGCCAAAGCAATAAGGCAACATGCATAGTTATAGATTTGGAGCAGGCTTGGCTGTTGTGTTCTTGATATTTCTGTTAAGAATGGCAAGCACATCACAGTCTGCCGTATTGCTGTCAGAGCCATAACATTCTTTGTATTCCATCCTTATTTATAATACATTCCTTTTTCTTGCAGGCAACAAAACCAGGGGTGTTTTCTGTAGGAAAGCAAAATAATACACCTCAAAGATTACTTTTTTATCCAATGAAATCTTTTAACCTATAAAATTTGGGCTATGCATATTTGATCTGATGTTAGTTTTCTCTTTTTGTTTACGTGCTCAAGCTGTGTTCCTTGCAGTAGAGTTGCTGGGGAAACTGAGGTATGCACCTTTTTTCCAAAGGAAAGCTAAAGAGATTAGGATGTTTAGCTATACAAATATACATCTGAAAGGAAAAAAAAAATACTCCTCTTTCTTTTGAGGGTAAACAGCATGTGTGTGAAAAGTAAATTGATTGTGTAGCTAATACAAACATTTTGTCTTGTCCCCCAGAAATTCCAGGTCTGGAGATGTAATTGAAATTTGTAGGGTGAGGTTTTTTTTTAAAGCATTGTCCTTGTGCCCTCATTTGTGGCACTGGCTGTCTGCAGAGTGAAGATTTAAACAAAGCTCTTTCTGTGGTGTAACTTCCTGTTGGCAAAGGCAGGCACAAAGGAGAAGGAAGACACTTCTGCTGCTGCCTCCAGCTTCCTCAGCAGAATGTGAGCAGAGCCATGGGCTCTGCATGTCATAGCTGTATGTCTGCAGGAGAATAAATTCTCTAAACTCAGTCTGTCTTCCTGGATTAATGCAGCGGCAACTATAATTTTATCCATGATGTTTTATTTGGAAATAAATGAAAAAATTTTTGTTATCTTGGAAGAAAAAATGAAGCTTTTGATTTTTTTTAATGCAACTCTTTCCTGCTTCAGTTGTACCATTACAATTAGCCAAGCCTGTAAATTATAATAATTCCCTGTCCTGGTATGTTGATGGAGACAGACAACTATATAAAAGGATGTGCCTATTCCAGGTAGTGCATACATACTTGCACTTAAAGGCATGTTCAAGGATACTTCAGGCAAAACCTAGAACCTTTCTAAACACTGCTATCACTTTTAAATGAATAATCAGATTCCCTCTTTTTCCTTTTTATATCAAAACTTGATTCCACAGTGATGAGAATAAAAAAGTATAAATTCTTCATGTCCTTTGTGAAGTAGAAAATTAATATACCTTAATTTGGATCAATAAAACAGGTTGTTCTCCAAGCATTCAGACAGTAGAACACTAATGAAAGTGCTTGTGTTTATGGGAGACCACTCAGAACTCTCTCAAATTTAGAAGTCTAATAAACTGTGGAAGGAGATATAATTTTTCTACTAATACTTTGAAAAATAGTAATTTTCCTAAATACTTCTGTTGTGCTGTTGTTTTTCTGAAATAGTAGTACTGCAGCAAAATATACTGACTCAGGTGTAAATAGAAATTATGTTTACTTCGACTGTTTTGAAATGCTTCATTTTGCTTCATTTTTTTTAATGTTGAATTTAAATGTTAAAAACCTTCATGATACCTTTTGATTTCATTAACCTGAAAAAATTCCAAAGGTTGAGTTCCTGTCAACATTTTAATTAAAAATAGAATTTTGAAATATTTTTCCCTTTTAAATGGTAGACTACATATTTTTAAAAAAGCTCATATTATTCTAATTCTTTTTACAAATGGCGCTTAAGTTAAGCCACATAAAGAAAAAGAAAGGTCCAGTGAAAAATAAAATATTAATTCTGAAGGGAAGCTAGTAATTCCCACATTATTCCAAAACCTGCAGCCTGGTATTTAAAATAAAATAAATTTAAAGAAAAAACAACAAAATCTTCATAATCTTTGTCTAATGCCATTCTTAAAGACAGACTAATAGAGGATTCAAGTCATTTTCAGCTTGTCAATAACAGCACTTCATTTTTGGGAATATTTTTATACCCTTTATTTTCAGTTAATAACAAGATGAAATGACTGATCTCTTCTGATTCTTGATTATTTTTTGCTTTTTCCTTTCTTGAAGACATAAAGGTTTAATTTAAAAAATATAGAAAAGAAACTTGTATTGTAGTCCTTCATTAGCTATTAGCTTACTGGGAATTGCAGTTGGAAGTGCTTTGTTTTTGTTTGCTTGATTTTGAAATTATCAGAAGAGTAATACAGACTGATAACTTAAAATAGCTTTTATGGGTTATCCTCTTTTGCTATGTCTGCTCCTCCACATTTTCCTGATGTTTGTTTATTTTCAAATGAAACTGATGTAATATTTTCATCACCAACCTTGTAAAAGATAGAATAGCATGTTCTGCAAAGCAGGGAACATAAAGACACTCTTGCCTGAAGTAGGAGAAAAAACAGTTAATTTCAATCCTGATGACAGTTTCTCGGTGAACAATAGTCTCCCAGAATTGACATGAAGAAGTAATGAATGAATGAAAGGAGAACTGAGTCACAGATGCACTTTGCAATCACTTTAGAACATCTACACTCTTCCAGCCAAAATACTATTAATACGTGTGTCAGCACAGTGAGTGAATCTCATAGTGTGAACGCACTGGAACAGTTCAGGAAAGAAAATGAAGACTATCCTCAGGGACAGACTTTTCTTTTTCTCTGAGAGACTCTTCATTATTCAGGCATTGTGATACTTTTCCTTTATTTGTGTAAAGATTAAATTGCACATGATTTCTAATGTTTCTGCTACTCCAACTGTCATAGGTCGATGACCTTCATGGAAGTGAGATAATAGATACATCGTCTGTTGTTCAGGCAAGTGCTGTTCTTCCACAGCCCAGTACTTTCCTATTGTTACAAGTCGAAAGCAATTAAATAAAAATACAAGAGAAAGTTTCTAGAGTATCCTTAGTATTTCATATATGTCCTTATGTGACTGTCATTTAACATTTATATGTGATATTATCTAATGTTATAATGACCCAAAGCATACACTGAGCCTCTTCTACATGGCTGAGACAACAAATTAGTGAGGGATGTCTGTGTGTACTCAGAAATGCAGTTTCTGGGAAGGAGCCCTCTATTGTTTGAAATCTGTAATCCAAAGACTTACAATTTATGTGTTTGTCCTCATGTGTGTTACTATGACTGCTAAAATTCTGTCCAAATAATTTTTCTTCATATTGCTTTACAACCTAATTGGCAAAGAAAAAGGTCCTTATCTCTGCATTGTAGTTATATTGCATAAAAACTCTGCACTGTACACACTATAAAAGAATTTTCATTTAGAATAGAGACTATTATTTCACTTAAGATAACCTTTACTTATTAGTAATTTTCACTTGATGTTTTCATCTCTAAGCAGTTTGATCAAGGTTTATTTTTGGTTGGCACCTTTGAAGTGGACATCTTGGCATCTTTAAGGAGACAAATCAACATTGTAGGTGCATTTACATGAATGTGAAGAATGGCTGACATGACACTGGTGCTGTAGAGAATATTATTGAAGGCTGCAAAGGGCAAGGGTCCTATACCAGAAAGTGCATTCTATAGTTTGTGTATCTCCATATTCACTTTTTTTTTTTCAAATTCACATGTTAGTCATGGATGAAGTTATGGATACACCAATAAACTGGATACAGTTTTAAGGTTTTCTATAATCAACTTATTAGTTAACATTCTGCAAGTAATTTGTGGCTTTTGTTATAGATATCAAAAAAAGGTCAGGTTGAAGCAGGATTAAAAATAATGTTGGGAAATGACTGTATTGATACCCTAGAAATGGCTTTTAAAATGATGGATAGGGAAAATAATCACATTTTTGACCTTAGAAAGAGCTTCCTACAGGCACTTTACACAGTGATTTCACTAGTATTTCATAGCCAGACATCCTATCCAAAAAGCCCTTGTTTATTCCAAATATTTTTAACTTAAGCATGTTACATAAGGACAAGGCACAACTGTTCTCCCTCTAATATTGGCTGTATGTAAACCATACTTTGTGACAATTACCCATAATTTACATAATGTTAAACAGAAAGCATTGGTGTTACTAAACTGCTAAGGGTTAGTATTACCCTTTTATGAAACCTACTTTAGTTTCAATTAGTCTAGAACTGCAAAAAAAAAAAAAAATCTTCAGATGCTGAAGAGAATGAATTTCAGTTTGTATAACTGTAAGGAAAGGTAAGTTGTTAAGCTATGAAGTACTCAGAAATTTTATGTAGTTTTTTCTTATTTTAGCATCCATATCATTTCAATAGCAATAAGTGATTCTAAATAAGTATTCTTTTCATTCCACATCCTGTTCATAGGGATGCTAGATGCTGACAAAATCTGTCCTTTAGCAACAGATGGAATTACTTGAATATTATTCTGCTATATGTTATTATGTATATAATAAAGTATTAGCTCAGCATTTTAGTATTTCATATGGTGTAACATTTTTACTAGATTTGGCCAACATTGCATCTCTCTAAGCCAGACTTATTTTAAAGTGAGTCTGGAGTTCACATAAATATTTTGTTGATAGTAGGTAACACATTCAGTATGCTTTTGACACTGCAAAAGAGAGCAGTGTTTTTGTTTCTCAAATGCTTAATATAGACTTGTATATTTAATCAGGTGTCGGAACTGTAATAATGGCAATAAAAATTATTGTGATTGATATTTACAAACAGAATTTCTTGAATGTAGCTGAGAATATAGTGCTACAAAAACAGGCATCTGAGGCATACTCCTTTTACTTGATTCAAATCCAGAAAACTGCATTGGTTCTAGACTTCTACAAGCAGTCCCTAGGACAAAATTCTTCAGTGATGCAGGGAGTTGTTTTTAATGTGGCCTTCAGGTGATTGCTACTTTTTAGGTTGCTCTCCTAAAGAGACTTTCAGCGACAAACATGTATTTTAGACAAAGACCCCAATTCAAAGGTAGATGCACATATTCATCTGCAGCCTTTCCTGGAAAACTTCGATTCTCACCTTGGAAGCTCAACAATCTGATTCTTGAAACCCTTCTGTACCCTTTCATCTCGTAAATAGAGCTATCTGGTACCAACCCTTTTCTACTGAAAACACAGCTTTTGTAGAACATCTCTTTGGTAGGAATGCAATAAACTGGCTCAGCCAAACCTTGATAATGGCATGTTACACTACCTTTGCCAGATTTTGATCACAGTAGATGAAGGAACTTGCAGTACCGTTGAGTTTAATTTTATTTGAATAGAATTCAGCTTCTATATAAAAGAAGAAGCCAAAGAAACCTAGTTGTTCTCTCTGCCTGATTTTTCCCAGCTCAAATATTTGGGGAAGCAGCTATTATAATTTTTGTTAGTGAGACTTGCTTAATGTTGAGTAACAGGATATTTTCTTTACCATCATAAACCAACATAATTTTCTGAGTTATGCACAGTCTGTGATGCCAGCAGCATAGGTAGACTCATTATCTACCTATGGTCTTGGCCTTGGCCCCCTGCCCATTACCCACCCGCTGCTCTGCCTCTGTCCCTTCTCACCAAGATGTCAGGGGAAAACAAAATGGAAAAACTCTTGGGTCAAGATTAAAACAGGGAGATCACTCACCGGTTACCATCAGATCATAAACAGACTCATCTGCAGGAACTAATCAATAAATTTTTTACCAAATTTTTCTGTGTATATATACATATGTTTAATGAGTGTAAGGTAAATACTTCCCTTAAAGATCTAAAAATCCACACAATAGATGCCAGCTGGGAGTAAGGACTGTATTTTTCTTAATATATCTACCAAAATATCTTTCCTAATTAGGACTTTCTATGTATATTTTGCCTCTTATTATACATGCACAGAGTATGGGATTAAGTAATTGAATAGAGAGCAAATATATGAAAGCTCAGCTTGACACCCTTAAACAGGAGAAAAAATATTCTTCTCCCTCCACCTGCATTTCTACTATTTCCTCCTGAACCAAAATGTCTCATTGGTTGATCCTCCTTGGATTGCCCCTGAATGAAACATGGATTTTGCCTTTATAACTGATCATATGTCTCCTGGTCTGTTAATATGGGAAGGTCAGTTTTCTCCTTAGTCTCTCTTACAGAACTGCACCGTTTTGTAGTCACTCTGAGAGGATCCTGGATGAATACTTTGTTTGCATGCTTTTAAAGAATCACAGAATGGGTCAGGTGAAAGGGACCACAGCAGGTTATGTGGTCCAGCCTTCCTGCTCAGGCAGGATCTTCCTAGAGCACAGTAGACAGAATTGCATCCTGACACGCCTGGAATACCTCCAGTGAGGAAGACTCCATAACCTCTCTAGGAAATCTGTTTCAGTGCCTGTCACCCACACAGTAAAGGAGTTCTTGCTCATGCTCTGGTGGAACTCCTGTGAACCAGTTTCTGCCCATTGTTTCTTGTCGAATTGTTTGGCATCACCAAGAAAGGCCTGGCTCCATCTCCTTGACAACCTCCCTCCGCATATTTATAGACATTGATGAGTTCCTGTCTCAATCCTCTCTTCTCAAGGCTGAACAGGCTCAACTCTCTCAGCCTGTTCTTGTAAGAAAGATGCTCCAGTCCCCCAGGAGCTCCATGTCTTTCTTGTCCTGAGGAGCCCAGAACTGGACACAGCACTCCAGATGTGCCTCACCAGGGCTGAGCAGGGGAAAGGATGACTTCCCTCATCCTGCTGGCAGTGCTTTTCCTAATGCACCCCAGGATCCCTTTGGCCTTCTTGGCCACCAGGGCACTGCTGGCTCATGGACAGATTGTTGTCCACCATGACCTCCAGGTCCTACTCCATGGCTTAGCTATTTTTCCAGCATATCAACTCTCAGACTGAGAAAGACAGAAACCCTCTGGAAAGCAGGATGATCTCTTGCCTGGCCAGGTCTGCAATGTCACGTCACTGAGATCCAGCTGTGATTCCTCAAAGGGAACAGTGGAAAAACATGTACAGTACTGTAATTTCTCTACAGGTTTTTGCAACCTATTTTCCTTTTTTATGCTTTGGATCATTCTAAAATTACCATAAAATATATATTTCCTTTTTATGAATGAATCTTATATTTTAATTTCTTGGAGATCTGGTCTAATCTTTCAACTATTCACCAAACTTCTTTTCTCAGTGCAGCATTCTCCTCTTTCTTGATTGTTAAGTAAAAGCAAAATACAGGACTAGTATTTGTTAGATTTATAAAATCATATTCCTAACCTCACCTGTGTCTTTCCCTTTTCTTAATTATCTATTTCTAATGACCTTCCATAAGCAAATAGCACTCTGCTACTAACTCTACTAACTTTTTCTCAAACTCTTGTTGCAAAACATTAAAACATGGCTTTCACTTAACAGAAGGCAGAATATTCCCTTTACAAGAGCCACACCTGTTTATCTGCATTATGGAAGACCTAATTTATTTTTCTTGATCATTCTGCTATCTCTGACAGAATAATTCTTTCTCCTCTGCGCATTTTTACTTTTCTCACTTGTTACTTTAATGTCAGGGCTTTGACAGTTCCCTCTTCTTTACACTAAAAATTGCCTCTAGACAATTCTGTTTTCCCTTGAACTTCCAGATTCCTCATCTACCTGCTATGATGGCTCTGTTAATGGTGAAATAATTTTCTGATTTTTTTTTCTCTAAATATAAAATGCAATTGTTTGTTTTAGGAAAAAAAATGGTAACAGAAGGGATTCACAATTCTGTATGGCAATATGATTGCTGGCTACTTAGGATCTGTAACTTGAAAACATGCATTATGATTTTTTTATTTATCAATGATTTTTTCCTTTATCTCCATTAAGAATGTATTAGAGAATAACTTTTGTATATGCATCTATTTTAGAAATTGTACCACAAACAATGAGCTGTTATACTATTTATCAAGCCAAAGATAAATCTAATTTTTTTATTACTGTTATGTTTGTTCTTATAGATCAATATTACTTGAAAAGTCTATTAAGATATGGATTTATCTCCCATTTGTCACAAAAGAAATAATCTAAGGATGCGGATGGGGTTAAACCACAGATGTGTCTGCTTCAGTACATCTAGTTTGACTTAATTTTTATGGCTGGCCCTTCTTTAAATGTCTCTTTCTTGAATAAACTTTGCATTGTTAAGATATAATAGTTCAAAATGTCAGCATAGTGCCATCATGCTATAACCTCAAAGTGCCAAGATGTTTTGAGATTCTCAAATTTCATACAAAATCCTTCTGTCTGAAGAAGATTTAGCAAAGTTTTACTCTCATTTTAAATGCTGCTACTGAAGTTGATGCTTCAAGCATTTGTATTCATAAAGACCTATTTATATTAATCCTTTAAACGTATAAGAATACTTCAATTTTGTTTTGAGTGTCTGTTGCTAATATCAGATTCAAAAACCACTTTATGCATCTGTGTCAGTTCTACAGAGATTGCTTCATTACCATTACAATACTAGCTGTCGACAGTACACTGTATGAGACCGTCTTTATGTTGGCAAATTACTCCAGTCTTTTCACATAACTGGATGACAAATCTCAAATTACGGTGGGCTGATTTTATAATTTGTCCTTCTTTAGGCATGCTATTGCCTACATGCACTGTGGGAAAGACTCCTGCATTGGTAGGGATTGCTTAATGTAGGTCTTTAACTCCAGCATGCATGTTGAGGTGCCAGAGAAATGGGAGGAGGTTGTTGATAGGCAGAGGAAGTCCAGTCCTGGGACCAAAGCTATGTACGGCTTAGAATTAGTTCATATTAGTGCAGTAGTAGTTTTCTGTATTTTCTTCATATGTTGTATACTAGTTTTTTAAAATGTGTGGTGCTTCATGGGGGGATGTTTCTGAGGAGTTATAGAGGGTTTATTTTATAGTTTACGGCCATCTGCAAAGCCCATGCAATCAATAAGGGGCAATGGGAATTCTATAACTGTCATTAACTGGAGTGTTTATTAATTCTCAATTAGATTGCTAATCAGTCTTACCTGTGCAAACTCATTGTAAGGAATAGGGTGATCCAGATGTCATCTGAGGTATATGACTAATGTGAGATCACAGACATTTCTTTGGGGGAGTAATTTGGCAAGTACAGGCAATCCTGTACAAGATTTAACCCATATTAACTTTAAGACCCAAGTGTTATTTGACAGTTAAGGCTACAGATATTGCTGTAGTCATTTGGGTACCATTATCTTGGTATTTAAGAGTCGTTATTCCATATGGGAACTACTTTTTTTCTAAAGATACAAGATGCTTTGTGCTTATAAGAACAAGCTGATGCACTCTCCAAGATCAGATAGGAAAATACTATTTTCCTTTGCATGTCTAAAAGAACAGAACGGAAAACAAGTAGCTATCAATAGACCATCAAAGTCTGAGCAAATGAAAGTTGTTAGAGAATCAGGGCAACACACTCAACCTCACAAAGGCCACTGCACACTTTTTTACTGTGAAGAGATCTGTTTTTATTGCAGAACATTAATTTGGTTACTGTTGCATGTTGATGGGTGGCAGCTGTTCCATCTTTTACTGCTATCAGTGGAGAAAGACTTTTTGTACAATTTAAACACACACATATATTAGTATTTGAAACAAGTAGAAGAAAATGGTGAATTAAATTGTATTTCACACTAAGGGACAATAATTTCGATTTGCAGGGAAAAAAAGTCCATTTAACATTGGTCAAAAAAAACATCCCAAATCAAAACCAAAACCTAAAATGAAAGAGATATCCGTTCTAAGAAAGAATTTTTCTTTATCAAATAATTAATGCAAACACTGTGGTATAATTTAAGGAATTTAAAATTCTACTGTGTTCCTTCTTACATTTTACTTACCTTCATCTTTTATCAGATTTCTGCCTCTATTTCATTGACATTAGAAGCATCTGAAGTCTACTCTAGAGTTTTGAAATTCAAGTCACAGGCAAGGTTTTTAGTTGGCAAATATCACTTGTCACACTTAAACATTGGAGTTAAGGCAAATCATACCGTAGTGGAGTGTCTTCTGTATCATCTGGGAACAAATCAAAATATCCTAAACCACAGAAGTAACCAGGAAATGTTCTCTAGAAATTGTACCTCTTTCCTAAAGGAACTCCACATAACGCAGTGAAACTTGAAAATGCAGTTTTCCTTTTCTGCCTGATCAAATATTTGAGATATACCATTGGAATGTGTTTGGGGTTTTTTAGATTGATTTTTTTTTTTAATTTGGGTTTTTAATATTTTTTAATTGACATAATATTGGATGGCAAAAAATAAAGAAAGAGCTGTTCATCAGTATTCTTGTAAGTCAAATAAGGCATTTAAAGGATGAACTCAAAATGTAAATTGTGCCTGCTAATCCTAGCCAGATTCTGTGTTTCTCGTGTACATGACAATACTGTGAAGTTGACAATGGGATCAGTAAAGGAGGAGGGGTATAAATGATGTGGCAGACAATAATACAAGAAGCAGTGTTGATGTTATACATTATTAAGCATTCCAGCACTGAGCCAGCTCATGTTATTTGCACTCTCTCCTTTTTTCTTTTTATTCTTGCACTCTCTTTTTTTTCTCTTTTCTTCTTGTTTATTTGTTCCATATCTTCAATATTCTTCTCTGCCTTCCTTTTCCTCAAACTTTCTGCCTCAAAACCATGTTATCCTATTTTTTTTCTTTTTCTTCTTAAATTCTGGAATTAGAAAGAATGCAGCTGGAGCAAATCTTTAGTTTCACCAAACTCTTTGCTTATTAAATAACTGCTCCCCTCTTTTATGCAGCTTCAATTGATATGCAAAATTTGAACTTGTGTAGCTCAACTAATAAATAAACTGATTTGTTTACCCCATCTGTGTGGAAATACAAATTCACACATACAAAATAAAATAGCTTGGCATCTTGGATGAATGCTACAGTGTCATTCACAATCCACTTAATCCGGATTTTCATCTGCCCCTGGATGGTAGCTTCCTTTTATACTTAGCCTCTCTGTGTTTTACTTTCAGACTTCTAGTAGTCTTTTTTTCCTGTGTGTAGAGTGTGTAGCTATTCCTGGCTAAATTAGCCATATCTCAGACTAGTACCATGAGCTTACCTCATTAGGGTCTACAACATGATCCAAAGTCACCCGCTGAAAAGGAGAGATGGAATTTGTGCGGGAATAAACACACGCATCTGGTCACTCACTCCTGGGTGAATTCCAATAAAAATGCACCTCTCTGTTGCTCTGATGAAAGGGGTGATGTGCTGTAAGAGATATGTTTTTGTAATCGGTAATATGAATCTGGAGCTTTGGCTTGCTCGTGTTTGTTGCTATTCTCTCCTCTATAAGCATGTTTATCGAGGTTTGCCGAAAGCCCAGAAGCCCATAGGTCAGAGAACAGCATTTTGATGGATTATGGGATTGTAACTGTCCCTGCCAGCTGACAGCTTTTATTGGCTGGGAGGATGAGCCTGTAAACCTTTATATAATTATTGTATTAAAGCCACTGTGCCTCTGTGTTGCTGGCGCTTGTTCAGGGATCAATGTGAAGATAATTTCAAAAATGAATAGTAAGTATTGATCGTCCCTTGGTGGAGCCTTATCAGTGGCTGAAGCAGACTACTGTAGATTATAACTTCAATGTCATTTATGATGATATGATACGTATTGCAGAGGAGCAATTTAAACAAAGGGCTGATTTAATTCACAATGGATTTTTGTAGCGTGATGGGTAATAAATCACAATCTATGTAATTTTTAGAAATGAACACATGTTGGCAGTAGTTCAGGGCAGTTCCTGGGAGATCTGAAAATGACCAGGGAGGGCAAATATCAGCAGCGAACCCCTTCTGAATGATTGGCCCTTACTTGGTTCTGACATTCAGATGACCTTGGGGCCTCTGCTGGCAGCTGCTGGTTAATTTTCTTCACTGAGGACACAGTTTAACTTTCTATCTGTCTGCCAATTACCTGACATTTTCAACTTATCACCTTCTATTTTTTAAATTATTGGAGGCACATCCACATTTTGACACTTTTTTAGGCAAGTATTTGTTTTTTGCCTGCTGCTGAGATGTCTCTCTGCCAAGCATCTGTAATATCCCTTTTACTCAAGAAATTAATAGCTTGCCCAACTGTGAGGTGAAAAAGCACAGGCATTATATGCAAGATTACAACAATTCCTTCCAGTTTAGCAAGAAGCTGCATCTGTATATAAAAAGCAAATGATATCTGAAAAATCCCGCAACACAAAGTCATTACATAAATAAAGGCATAAAAACATATTTCACAACTGACAAAAGCTACTTTAATCATATGATATATTTTAATTCTTTTACTTGCCAGAATGTTTGGTTTAGGTTTGGTTTGTTGTGGTTTTTTTTAGATCATCAAAAAATTTTAAAATATCCTTTCTGAAATAACATGAAGAGGTTGCCTTCAACTGTGGAAAAAAGGGGCATTAACTCTAGGGGTGAACTGACTCTTACAGACTGTAGATATTTTTTAAGTGTTTTATGCAGACTCTTATAGTCTTGCAAATTACTCTGATCAGGATGTCTCCCTGATAATGAAAACCTAAAGCAAGGTAGGTTAGTTTGTTCTGTCTGGCTTTCATAGCTTTTGTTTCAATTCAGAATGGAATACTATTTATATATAGTGAATTAAATGTTATCTGGTTTATTTTTATAACTCTATAATCTAATTTCTGCTGAAATCCTGAAACAAGAGCATTTATAAGTCTGAGAGAACATAAACAATAAGCTTATGTGAGTCAGTCATAACATATCAAAATACTCAGAGCTCATAAAAGATAATAATCAAGGGTAACTACTTAAAAAACCTGAAAAAATGGAAGAATACTGCAGGGGAATTATATATATCAAATACTGGGAGTTTTGAACATTCTGGGAAAAGTAAGGGACTAAAATGCCATCATTGTGGTATGAAGCCTTTTTTGAGAAAGCATTACAGCACCTATATTATGCATGTAATTAAGTCTCATTAATGTAAGTCAGCCATGAGAATCTGCTTAAGTGCTTTCCTGGAATAACACGTTAAATCCAAGCCATAGTGATGCAGTTTAGAATCAGATCTAGTCTGCACCAGGCTGTTTTGCAGAATTACTATAAATATGTCTGACCAACCAGTGTGTGTTTGTTTTTTGGCATACCCAACTCTGCGTCTATCAATGTTGGAAATGTTTCCTGGGCTTGCTTTTGGCACCTGAAATTTCAGTCTCAGCATCACAAGAGAGATGCTAGCCTGCCTTGAGCCAGACAAAGTATTATGTTTCATTAGCAGAGCAATTAAGGTGAGGCTAAGGACAACCCATGGTAGGGAGGTTAACATTTCCTGTAGAAACTGGTAGCATTTTTTTTCTATTACTTCCTTCACAAAGGCACCCCCTCTGTTCTCTGAAGGCTATTTACTGCCTGCAACAGGATAGGGTCCATGTTCACAGCCTTTTACTGAATCACTGTTCTCTGAATGATTCTGTATAGAAAAGTATATAGTTCCACATCTTCTTTAATTGAAATTTTAAGTTCATAATTCAGATAAGAAAAATTGCAGTAACTTAAAAATCTGTGTGGGAACAGACAAACAGCTAACACAGGTAGAGAAATCATATGATGGCTCAAGTGTGGTGCATTTGGACAAGGGCAGTTTGGTCCATACACACATTGCAAAGCAGGATGAGGGGAGGAAACTTGCAGTAGTTTCCAAATCTTTAAAGTTGTCTCTACAGTAATCAGTGCAAAGAGAGGTGAATCTGTGTGTTGGAAGGAGCAAGTGAAGACTCAAAATTCATTCCTGTTTTGATGGTAATTTTGGATTGGTTTTAATCTTATCATGTGGGCGGAATTCACATCTGCAGTTGGAGACTACTAAATATATTTTACTTGAATTTCATCAGAAAATAACCCAGTCACATATTTTTAACTACCCCACTATGCAAACCAAGCACAATAATGAAGGCAGTCAAGAGATTAACTTCAAAAGTGCCCTGCCAAAGAAAATATGAACACAGACCCACCCAATGTCTTCCTAATGTGTAGAATGTGTAGCCATCCTTCACTACATTCCAATAGTCTCATGGGATATGCTTATACCAGAATGCAGAACTGAGTATTTAGGATATACAAATATGAATATAAAATGTTATATATATATATATATATATATATATATATATATATATATATAAAAATAATGTTATGTGACATCATCAAATGTATTACAGTCTAGATATTATTAAATCTGGTGGTCATAATACAATTTTCCAGAAGTACTGATATGATTTAATTTTAGCAGAAACAATTGATTAGGATTGCTAGATTTATCATCAAGTTTTTTCAGAAGAATTTTTAAAAAATAGGTTGACTTGTGTTTTTCAAATTATTCTTCTCATAAATAATAAAGAACTTTTTTTTTTTTTAATTTTGGCCCTCACAACTTAAAGATCTTCTGTTTTTAATTTTAAAGAGTCCTATGCAGGATATCTGACAACAAAGAGGAAATTATTTACTTGCTAAATCTTTCATTTTCTTCATGCTTCGAAATTATTTGGTAGGTAATTTCTGGAAATGTATAGATTCATGAAGGGTTTTGATCATTCAGTCTTTATTCCAGGCTAAAAATATTTGCACTAGAGATCTGGGTTGAATAGTGCCTTCCTTGTCCTAGTCAGAGTGAAGGTACATTGCAATTATTATGCATCCTGTCTCCCATAAACTGGGGAAACCAGTCTGGACATGGCATTCTTGAAATGGTTTCACAAGTGACATTTAAGAGGAAATATTAATCTTCTTTCTTCATTAAGTTAATTTATCTACAAAAATGATATTTTGAACATACAAAATGGTTGACATTGTTGCCTCAATAATCACTGATGTTCTGTCTGTCCTGCTCCTCTCTGGGTTATCCTAAGAAACAAAAGCCTATCAGCCAGATAAATTGTTTTTACTTCTGTTTTATTGCCAGAGCAATGATAAAAAGCAGAGAGACAAATGAAAGACATGAACCCAGGTTTCTTCACCCAGCCTGCCTTTCACATATCCACAGCACCTTGTTCCTGTTTTCCTTCGCTATTTCTTTTCTTATATAGAATTTCTTTTCCCCTGCAAAATTCCCCATGCCCATTTTCATTTCCCCCAGCCAGTGTCTCAAAAGACAAAATTTTCTTAAAAAATTAATGGGCGAAATGATTGGCAATTTAAAAATCTTTGGTATGCATGAATTTTGATAAGTCTGCACTTCAATGATTCTATTCCTCTGAAGAAAAAGTGACTGTTGTATTCTTTGGAAAGGTGTGTTTTTAAGGTTTTAAGGTTTATGTTAATATACCTTAATATACCTCAATTTACTTGTAAAATCCAAGGCAATATTATCTGAAATTCAAATGTGCATTATTTCAGATAGTAATTTCTTATATAAAAAATTAGTTTACATATCAACTTTGAGTCCAACACCCAAGTTAGCTCTAACCATGTAGTAGAAAGTGCTGCTTCTTAAAGAATGTTTTTTAAACAATTGTGCTAAATGCCTGTTGACCTTTGACTACAGCATTGTGACTTCACCATGCAAGTTATTACATAAGTTAATGAGGCCTTAAATGGAGAGATTTTAGAAGATTCCACTGGTTTTGGTAATACAGAAGGAAGCTGTTAAACATATAATTCTCCTTTACAGTGAATGATTTTTTTTTAATTGGGCTTTTAAACAACCAACAAAGCTACCTAAGTTGATTCCACTAGTTTGAAAATACTGTCCTTTATTAACTAACATTGGCTTTTTAAGTTGCAAGGATCAATTTTGTAAAATACTATCTTTCATACTTTTTTTTAAAATTTGAACAAGAGGAATATTAAAAAAAATATGGTCTTTAGATAAATAGCTTGTGGAGGGTTTTTTTGTGTTTTTTTTTGTTTGTTTGTTTTGTTTGGTTTTTTGGGGTTTTTTTGTTTGTTTTTGTTGTTTCTCTTGGTTTGTTGCTTTTTCTTTTAATGGAGAAAAAGGGAATATGGAAGATGGATTTAGCGATTTCAGGAAAAGGATAAGCTGGAAACTGGAAAGAACACATTTCTGTTTTGATCTTCCTTCAGTCTCTATAGACTCAGGCAAACCCATTAATGGTTTCCATTTTGATTTATGTATGCTTTGTGCTTACTTTGTAAAGTAGGGAGTTATTCCAGTTAGTCTTGCTATTCCAGTTAGATCTTCCTTGATCAAAGATAGAGCTGCATGGGCATTGAACAAATCAAACAGATGGGTGTGCAGGTATTTCTGTAGTAAATGAGCAGAAACAGCATTAGGCAACTTTTTTTTTTTTTTTGAAGGGGTAGGTGATAAGAAATTAGTATATTCATAGACAGTATATGAATTTATCATATGTACCATATAATTTTTACTGTCATTTTTTGTCAGCAGCAACTTTTTGCTCACTATGGTCGTTCAAATTAACTGAATTAACTTCTAGATAGTGCCTCTAGCAAAACAATGCTTTCATCATATTGAAGACGTGAATAGAGCAACTCTGTAATGCTCCCTTCAGTCTTCTTTCTTTTGCTCCTGTCTGTTTTTTGAGAAATGAAGCCTTTGCATCATTATCCAGGAAAATGAGCTGTGTGTTCCAAAAGAACAGTGGTGCAAGCTTGGAAGTGCAAAGGGAGTTGTTTGCAACAATTTAAAATCTTGAGCAAAGACTTTAACAGGATTCTTAGAAAAATATATTCTGCTGCCAAAGCATGAATAAACTAATTGTAGTTTAAGTAGTGAGCTTTATAAAGAATTAGCCCTCTTTGTATAAATGGAGCTGTGATTTATTAATAATCTCAGTCATTATTTGCTGCGGAATATGTTTAGTACTGCACTCATAAGTCACCATCTCCATTGATATCAACAGTGAAATTACAATGTAATCAGTGTAGGACGTGGAGCTTATGTGACTGAGACAAGTGTACTTAAAATAATAAGGCAGGGCTCAGCCCCTGAAGCAATATAAGGTGCCCTTCCCTAGGCAATGCATCTTCTCACTTTCACATCTGTTCCAGCAGAAGAGGGACCAAAGATAATTTTGCATGTGGCGGCACCCCTGAAACAATTAATTAAGTAGGATTTGGTGTCATATTTATTTCTCCATAGTCTCACTGCCTACAGAAGGTAGTGCACAGGTAGTTCAGTAGATGCCAGCTAGTTTGCTGTATCACATCATCAAACTTCTCATCACTGAACATGTAATGATTATCTTCTTTTATGCTCTTATTTTGGGGCAGGCTTTACAACATCAATTAAAGGAGAATAGAATTTTCCTAGAAAAGGGTTTGTCTATTTTTAAAGAATTGACTTAACGAAGAATTACACTCAGGTGCACTCTGGAAATCTGCACAGCACAGACAGAGAACTCAAGTTCTGGACTTTCACATCTGCCAAAAAGCAGTACCCATTGCTTTCATCTGCCACACAAAGTGCACCTCTGCTTAGATCTAGGTGTGAGCAGCCTCTGCTCAGCAGAGAGGTGGCACCTCACTGCTCTGCTGCACAAAATACCTTCTCCAGTCTGCTGGTGGCAGCACCAGAAAGAGTGGAGTAGCTGACAGAATTATAGAATGGCTTGGCTTAGAAGGGACCTTAAAGACCATCTAAATCTAACGCCCTGCCATGGGCAGGGACACCTTCCACCAGACCAGGTTGCTCAGCGCCTCAGCCAACCTGGCCTTGAGCACTTCCAAATATGTGTATAACAGGAGCTCCTGGGCAGTCTCTAAGTGCCTGTGGGCTCTGTGGGCTCTGTGGGCTCTAAGTCTCTTGGGGCACTTCTCTGTAACTCTTTCACCATAGGGATCTGTCTTGTCTAATCTGGTGTAACCACAGGTTTTCCTCCACAACAAACAATCCTCCATTGCTGCTCTTTCCTTCTTCCCAAGAAGGGTTTTGGATAGATTGGTTGGCAGGTTCCACTGAGGCAAAAAACACACCTGCATGGGGAAAATGGATGGACCAGGTCTACCTCCATCCATGAGGAAACTTGAAGCCACATTTCTCGTCACAGAGCAAAGCAAGGCACAAGTTCCCAAGGATATTTCTGGGATTCACATTCTGTGCACCTGAGAAAGAAAAAACAATTCTTATCTCATTTACTGCTCCTGTGTTGTTCACAAGTGGAATGCATTGTGGAAGATTATTTACCTGAAGGAATTTGCTTGATTGGATTCTGGTGTGAGTGTTTTGATTCACTGACCAATTGAATCCATGTGGATGTGTTGGGACTGTTGGCTGACAGTCACAAGATTCTGTGCAGTTGAGTTGAGTTGGGTGCTTGTACAGATTCAGTTTAGATGTAATGTAATATAATATAGAATAATACAGTATAATAAAATAATTAATTAGCCTTCTGATATCCATGGAGTCAGATGCATCATTTCTCTCCCATCGTCAAGGGTGCCCTGCTTTTCCTATAGAGACTCTTTCCCTTCTATACTTAATGGAGGTACAAATCAAAGCAGAGAGGGATGTGTAGCTGTGTGGCTGCTCAGTGAGCTTTGCTCAGAGTGCTCGTGACTATTGTTATACAACAAAGATCATAAACAGAGTAAATCTTGAGAGCAGCAGCTGCTTTTCTTTATTTCTTCAGTAAAGTTTATCTTCAAAGCACAGCACCCAAACAGTGACAGAAAAGGAGAGACAGGATCTGAAACAGCTTGCATTTGTGAGAAAAAGAGGTTATGTTATTTTCTGACAGGAGGTTAATGGAGAAATCTGTTCTCAACATGGTACCGAGTGTTTGCTAACAAACAATGATATGTGCATGTATATGCAAATATTATATAACCACTGGTGACAAAAACCATCATATAGAAGACCTGAGCAATTTTTAAAGCGTTGTTGACAGAACATAAAGTACCTTCTTTTGAAAGATACTAAATTTGTTAGTTGGAAACATAGATGTGGAAGGTGGAAAACAGATTTGCTGTCTGTGTTCCCTGGTAGCAAGGATCAGAGAGGGGAAAATGCATTATGGAGAAAGAAAGAAATAGCTTAAAAAAGAAAAATATAGTAAATTTGGCCTTGAAACCTGTATTCAGCTAATAATATAAAAAACCAAACACATGTAAAAAGGATGGAAATTATGATAATGAAAGAAAAATGTGGATTACAGGAATGAAAATAAAGAAGTCAAAAACTTCTCCCTGATATTTATTTTCCATACTTACACAGATTTATAGAAGAAACAAGGCAATATAAGCAAATGAGAAAATAAGATTCAGAATTCTGAACTGTGTCATATTTGCAAACTTACATTATAAATGTAAATTTAAGCTTTGCTGAGCTTACAAATATAGTTTCTCTCCCGGACTCAGAGATTTTAGGAAAGGCTCTTGCACAATATTTTGGCTGGTCAGAAACAAATTCTTTCTTATACTGGTGCTTTCAGTTGCCAATAGACTTTGCCCCAAGTTACTTCAGTGTAGTTCATTTGCTTCAGAGTGAATTTATCATAAGTTATTTTAGTAGAATTCGGGTATTAGACAGCAACTTTTATAAGCTTTTTATATTTCTTTTAGGTGAATCACAACTGGTAAAAGATATTATTAAGTATGTGGGGAATAATGAAGTTCATTGTGCTATTGCAAGATGTCGTGAACAGTTCTACTTAGTAGAGATTTTTTTATAGCAATAAAGGACTGTACAAGGTGAAAAATATGAAAAGTGACTTGCTCCCTTTTGCCTACGTTGTCCTTTCCAGTTATTTCATCTTATTGCTTGTTTTGCTTTTTGTAGTGAAATGCCTTAATCCTTTTGTTGCATTTCTTCAGGAAAGGAATACTGATAATTTCAATGATGGTATTTTTTAATCTCGGAGTGATGTGAATGAATGTTTATGGCAGTCTATAGAGAATCATTTTTCCATGCTTTGTTCCTTGTTTAGCCTTCAAATGCAGTATTTATCAGTCTGCAGAGCAAAACTATGTGCATGCCATATCATTACTAGCTCAGGGGGAATCATTCGAAGCAATGTAATTTACTCAATATTGGTCAGTTTGACTCCTGACCCTAGTCCCCTGACAGTGTATCCTTGGCAACCCCTGATGTGTGTTAAGTCAGGATGTGCTTATTGGTCTCATCTGTGACAGCTTGCTAAAGGCTGCTTAACATAGCTTGGTCTTTTCAAAAGAAAATTAAAAATCCAATAATATACTGTATTCTGATTAGACTGGTATTTATACAAGCACAGAAGCAGTAATTTTTATTTTCAGTTCTGCAAATCTGATTTCCCGTTCAAATGGAGAAAGAGCTTTTGGAAGTAAGTTTTAGAGAAAAAAAACTGGTTTGAAGCAGTATTGAAAAGAAAAATAATAAGGAGATCACCCAAACATCTGTCATCTTTGTGAGGCATTTGGGCAGTTTTTGTGTTGTATTGCTGCTTACATGTCTAAAAGGTGGAACCTGAGAATTGTTCTCCAGGTATAGACACCATTGTAAAGCAGTTTAGAGTATTTTAGTGTAAGTAAGAGACCTTGCTTATTGATCTAGAAAGGAGTCCCCTAGATTATTTTACTGGTTTTAGAACATTTGAAGTTCTGAAAAGAAGCAGTTGTACTGAGTTTAACCAGGAGTCTTATGATTTTTTTCTATCTCACTGATGGAAAGCCAAAAATCCTGGGGTTTAGGGTTTCTGGAAGAAGGGGAATTTGACCATGTATCTCACTATTTTTCACTTCCCAGTGCCTGCACGATCTAGTTAAATATGGATAGTGAGCAAAAATTTAGCTAAAACTGCATTAATCTTTGCCCAGACTGATCCAGATTTGAAATGGAATTGATACTTACAGATCGAGACTTATGGTCCATGTGATCCTGAACTGAGAATGCTGCCAATGGGATAGAGGATCCGTCTGCTAACACAGCACTCTCCTGTGCAGCTGTGCCCACCAGCATGGATAGTCTACAGAGAAAATGTCATTTAAATAGTGATCAGCAACAACAAAAGTAGAGAAACACAAAAAAACCCTTAAAACAAAAGACAAGCTCTATGGCTTGTCAGAACAAATATATAGGAATTCTGTTTAGCTTCTGTTTGATTCTCTTGAAAATCTACCTCTTGAAAGCAACCTCTGCCAATATCTGCATAATGTTTTAAAAATAGATACTTTCATTTAAAAGACCATGTAAACAAATCCTTTTTTTCTATGCACTATTTATGTCATGATTATTCAGCCACTGTTAAAAATCAGAAATCAAGGATTCATTCAAAGATTGACAAAGGTTAGGACTCTGCTGCAAATTTTCTGTCATTAAGCATATTTAATTATTTTTCAGAATGTTATTAATACTTTGTGTTTATTGCTCCAACTCAGTAAATGGGGACATCCCTCAGGAAAAACCTGTTTTCAGAAGAAGTGTGGCAAAGTGCTTCCAGGAAAGCATTATTTTAACCAGCGGTAACTTTAGGGGCTCACTTTTTATTTTCAGTGTAGAGCATTTTGAGCTGAGGTTGCTCTCTATTTCCAGTGCCTCTTGTCTCATTCGGTAAAGCATCATCCAGTACTTCAGAGAGATAATGATGATGCATCCTGCCTTCAATGAGGGTGTAAAGCAATATTATTTTCCCAGAATGTATCCTGGCTGCCCACCGAGGCAACAATCCTGTGCAAATAGCCAAATGAGGCTGTGTGTAAAAACTGGTGATATTCATGTAGATGTGAATTTTATCCAGGTAGACTTAATTAGATTATAGTATGTGAGGACTGAGGTCTGAGATGGTAGGTAGTTTCTTTTTGGTGTAGGGGAATTTTTTCTTTTCTTTTTCCTTTTCTATTTTTTTTTTTTTCTTTTTGGCTGTTGATTTGTTTGCTTGTTTGGGGTTTTTTGTTTTTGTTTTGTTTTTTTTTAATTGGTTGTTTTTCTTTTTTGTTTTGGTTTGTTTTGGTTGATTTATTTTTCTCACTCTATGTTCACTTGAAACCTTCAGTAAGCTTTCTCCGTCTCAGCAGCTGTCCTGTGAAATCTAGCATTTGCCCAAATGATAAAATGCCAGTTAGAATGTGTTGTCTCTTTCAGGGTAAAAGGTCTAAAAATAATCCACATTTAGGTACAGTAAAGGTACAGCAGGGAAAAAAAAAGTCCAATTAACATAAAATTTGGAGGAAATTACCAGACTTCTGTAGGGACCAGACACGTCTTTAAATAGCAACTACTTGCAAGTTTGATGTACCTGTCCAGCAAAAGCAGATTTATGACTGCATTATAAGCAATTGCTGAATCAGACCCAAAATGTGTAATGTATCACTGGCTCTGTTTTGGGAACTGATACCAGCTAGAGTGCTTTATTTACAGCAGTGCTTCAGTATCAAACCCATGGGCTGCTTTGGTTTAAAACCACTAATTTTGTTCATCTCAAAAGTATTGGGACCTCATGGGTTTGGCTCCTGGCTGAAAACACTGTAGTGACTACGTGTTAAAGACTTAATAATCTTTTGTTTTGCACATCACTTGAGCTAGGTATCTAAGGTATTTTCTCTTCATAAGGCTTACCATTTAAATTCAGAGACATATGCTTGCAATAATTTTTTGAAATTATCTGCTAGCTAAGATATTTAAATAGCAGTGTAGTTATAAAAATGCAGATTGTATAATGAAGTACTATACAGCTTTAGAACACTAATATGAAATGTTATTATTTGAACAAGCATACACCAAGATGCTTACTCTCTTAATAAGTTTTGATGTTCTATGTTTTAAGGCATCAAACAAATTATTATTTAGTAATCAATTCCCATATGTGGGGAGAGAAATACTGTTCATATCTCAGTTTTACAATGTGAACTAAGCATTATATAAAATGACTCGCATGCTTTTACACTATTACTGGAGAAGAGAAAGGGGAATAGAAGAGAGGTGAAATATAGAATTGACATGCATGTTATGACTTTATAATTACAAGTTTGGATGTAAAAAATTATAGAAACTAACAGAAAAAAAAAGCAATTGTCCAAAAATTTTAGTTTTCTGATACAGATACAGTTTTATTAATTTTAATGCTGGGAAATTTTAGCATTACATTGATTGTTCTCCTGTTGCTGGTCTTATTTTATGTGTTCGGTATGGGAATTTTTGATGATGTTTTTAGTTTTGTTTTTGTTTGTTCTAGTGGGTTTTTTTCTAATATGGCACAAGCCATGATGGTTCCTTAAAATTGCCTTTTTATTTATGGAAAAATATACTGTTCATGATGTTAGCAGGCTGATTTTTGTGTACTGATCACAAGCATAAGTATCTTGTGTCATAAAACAGCTAAGGTGAATCTAGTGACCACTCTATATGAAAAAACGGTATGCATACTATGATTCCATCTAATAGAATTTTTCACTGAATTCCATGAGAAAATCCACCTTCTGTGGATCTGTCTCATTGACTTCAACAAAATCAGGACCTTGACCAGGGATGCTTAGTTTTGCTCCTTGGGGTGCTTATTAAATACCTTATAATCTGGGCTTGGGATAAATATGCCATGGTTCCATTCACACCTATGCTCTTTCAATTTTGATTGCACAAATAATCAATTGTTTTACTCCAAACCCAAGGAATGATACTCACCCAAAAGAATAAAAAGGGAATTGAATAGTTATGTTTTAACTGGGAAGCTTCTGAATTAATTTGTCCTTTATTTATGCAGTCCTTTATTGTATGTAAAGGTAAAATATAAAAACTGTTTCATTATAAAAGCAGCCAGCAGTACGTTGAATTACATTTTTGAGTTGTAGCCTATTGAATACCAAGTCCTTCAGTCTGCAATGGCTTCAGATCCTCAACTTCATGAATGTTGCTTCACTGACTTGAAGCTGTAATAAGTCTTTGAAAGACTACAAGTTACTAGGAGATAATATGCATCCACTCAATTTACAAGTATTTCCTAATACATGCTTTGCTAATTTCTTTCAAGTTAAGGCCACAGCCTTCCTATACATATACTAAAGCTGAATTCATGACAGTAATGGAAGTTTGCTTATTTGCTTTCATTATTAGGCAGAGGATGAGAGCAGGTAATTGTCTTATTTTCAGAGGTTACTTAGAATGATACACAGAATGGACTTACCTGGTTCAGAAAACTGACCATAATACATAAGTTATATGTATTATGCTATATATACAATGTATATGGTACTATAACATTTTTCCCCAATTTTTATAATATTTCATATATGCTAAAGAGGGAAAAACACTTGGTCAATCAAAATTTACATTTTAGAGAAAAAGAGACAATGTATGTGCAGGGATAAACATTTTGCACCTTTTAGCAAAAAGAAAATGTCAGCATGCAGATATTATGCATGTGAAACTGTGTCTAACTGAATTTACAAGAAAATAAAGAGTGCTTTTAGCAGTCCAACTTGTCTGAGAAGATTGAACTAGTGAGATTACCCTTTCATCAACACACACACATTCTCTCTGTCTCACACACAGACACACGTACAAAAACAAACTTGTAATGAGTGGGTACTTTATCAAGGCCTCCCTCCATCCTTCATTAAATGACAGAAAATTGCTCTTTGCTGAGTTTGTCAATGCAGCTTTCCCTCCCAGAAGCCCATTTGTTTCAGATGCTAGCACAGAATATTGCAGGAATTTGCAGATTTTAAATGACAAATGTGTCGAAGTTTACCCAGTTCTGAATCATTCTTTTCTTGGGCTGACTGCAAGGTACAGTAACTCCCAAAGCTGGACTGGAATTTTTATTGTGAGTAGATCTCACTAGTTCAGTAGTAAAACAGTATTGGACTGTGATCTTCCCCTGTTTGACAATGTCCCTAAAGGATTCTTTGGCTCCAAAAGCCTTTTCTCTTTACCTTATGTGATAGATGTAGCCATATTAAACTGAGAGCATGAACAAAACAACAGACACATTCTTCTACTAAAACTCCTCTATTCTTTATTGAATTTGTCATTTTATTAATTGCACTTACATGTAATGGAGATGAAAGGATGCTTTATGAGATGAAAACTTAACACTTTAACACCATGAAAGGAAACTGTTCTTTCTAGCACCTTTCAGGACAGAAGGCACTTACAAATAGCAGCTACTGTGTTGCTTTGTTAAAGTAACACTTTGATGTGTAGGATTATAATCAATGTAAATTATTGAGTTTTGCTACTGTGCTGTGTTGAAGGTATAATGTGTTACTCTGTGCAGCCATTATTTACTCATACCGAGAAATCAGCTATATAACACTTTTTTCCTCCCCTTTTATTCTGTTCTAAAGGTGAACTTGTAAACATAAATTTAAGAACATATCTGTTGAAATTGTGTCCAGATTTCTAGCTTTCGAAAGTAACACACCAGGTCTCATTGCTGCATTTACATATGCTATGAATTTCAATCCAAACAAATGGAGAGGAGTTTTAGGACAGAGCCTGCAGCATGGCATGTCCTTTAATTGCCATTTACATAGCAGAGGAATCATTAATTTCTAATTCACCTATTATTCACTCTCTTTATTATGCTGTGTCAATGTCACTTTTGGGGCAGTGGAATAGATGTGGCTCTGCATTGCATTTGCAACCTACTTTTGTGTGTGTTTTTCTTTTTCTTCTCTTAATGCTTTTTTGACCTTAGCAGAATAGTTCTTCAACAGAGGCAGTTACAGGGCTCTTGTTTGGATATGATTTATGGTGCTACATTAACCCTTCATTGACCTAGAAATGCCCTAATATTAAAACAGTTTGACACACAGAAAATCAAAAGCCCTTTTATTGGAAGTGCTATTGTCCGCATCATAAGTTTCCCCAATGCGATGCCACTGTTACACCATCAATTTCCTACTGCTATTGAACACTGTATTGAAAAACTAATGGACAGAATCCTTTGTCATTTCTGTCCCAGTGACCAGCAAATAGCTCAGCGAATGTCTTCCCCTTCATATCACTTCAGGCATTTCAAAATGACGCGTCCAAGGTACTCGCTTAGCATTTCATTAAAGCAGAGCTGGGCCGGATCCTTCTGGGCTCCATGGAGCATCTGCCATCCACCAGCTTCCATGGATTTTGGTGGAGGCTGGAAGAATGCCATAATTCTGTTGGGCTCGGGCTAGAGCCCCTGTTGTGTGGTGCTGTGATACCAAATTCATATTTGTTAAAAGGAGAAATAAATCCGTTTAGAAGACTTTCTGGAGTTTAAGAGTAAACAGTCAATAGAGCTCATATACAAATCCAATCAGCTGTAGCTATTATAAGAGCTTAATAATTTGCAAATGAAACACTTTTCTGCAGATGGGATAGTAACCTATTGCTTTCTGTAGAAATTTTTAATGAATGTTTTCTATTTAAGCCTACAGCTTTTAGCATGATGTTGAAAATCCTTAATGCATTTTTTATAAAGCTGCTTGATTCTAGAGTGCTCTTCCCTAGTGAAAATGAATATATTTCTGCTTTCAATTTATATTGTGACTGCTACTTCCTAGTTCCACATTTGGCACCAAGGAGGTGCACTGTTAAAATAAATCTGCTCTATTTTCACAAAATATTTTAATATTGTTAATGATATTTAATTCCTTGATTTTGACACTCACTGAAATCTAGTCACAAACAGAATACAAAAAAAATTGCTGAAGTTAGACATATAAATGTTATCTATTCAACAGTTACCCAAGCTGTGCAGTAGAACAATTGCAGGTTTTTATTTAGTTTAAGTCAGCTGGTCTTGCTTTTTGTTCTGAATTTCTTCATCACTGTTTAGTGATACAAACTCCTCTTCCATAGAAGAAACAGTCTTCTCTTCAGCTGAACTAAAATAAACACAATTTTTTTTCATTGTTTTTTTCATTTCACCACACTTCAAGGCTACTGATGCTTTCTGCAGAATTAACCTGGCCCGTGCAGACAGGCACCAAAAGCCCTCAGTGTGCAGTGGGGAGCAGAGGTCTGAGTGGACCCATTAGATCTACCCATGATTATGTTCCAAAAATCCAGAATAAGTGAAGTTAACTGGCTTATGGCAGATTTACACCCATACAGCTATAAAAAAATCAGGAACCTACTTTCTCCCAGTCTTTTCCCACTTAATGAGAAGAGGATTTTAAAATTCCACCACTGCTTAAAGCCATCTCTCTAACTTCACAGGGGAATGAGTGATATATTTTCATATAGTTTAAATGCAAGAGGATGATTTCCAAAACTCCTAAAACAGAAAACAGGTTTTTTAAGAGTCTTTGGGAATTTGAAAGTTTATCTTTTGTGATACTCACATTTGTGTTTCATAGGTATGCAATATTCAATCCATCTTCAGCACTGGTAGAAAGTTGTGTAATGATGTAAGGTACAAATAATGCTAAGAGTGATAAAGAAAAGCTGAACAGAGATATCTGAGAAATGGAGTTTATATGTGAAAAAAGCATCACAGTTAGAGAAAACAGCCAAATCAATATTTCCAAGTTAGCTAAAACCAGTTCCAAAATCATATACAAGGTAAAGATTTAAAAGATTTTAAACCTTGTTTGCTTTCTCAAACATTGCTTTCTTAGAGAATAATGTGTGATTTTGGTTTTGTTGGCTTTTTGTTTTTTTCTGGGGAGCAACATGTGTGCTGTCTGTGCAAACAGGAGAGGAAGCAGACTAGAACCTCAGGCACAAATTTTAAAAGCGGTCCATGTAAGATTATAAGAAGTCAAGTGTAATTCTTATTGTGTAAATGACAGCAAGGTAATTAGTAATACTGGAGACTGTCACTAATGACCTTTAGGGTCACAAAGCAATGTACTTTGCCTTGTTTATTAGTTTAACACAAAGGATCATTATGATAAACAACATTTGTTAAAAACAAACAAATTTTCTTTAATATCTTGCTAATATAGTCTTTCAGAAGCAATATTTGTGACACATGACTGACTGTTATCATAATTCAGTTCTCTCAGAACTATCTTTAAACACCCTGTTAAAAAAGTAATCCCCCAGCTTTATATAGTGCAATATATCAAGCTTTACATATACATGTTAATTTCTATCAGAATGGTTGCTTTGAACCTATTAAATGAGGGCTCCTTTTTTTACTTATTTCTTTGAAAAGTTAGTGTCTGTAACTTTAATTTCTACACCATTTGTCTTTGGAACAGGCATGTTTTGTTGTTTTACTGTACTAAACTCCTTTGGCTGTTTCATAAGGGCTGAGTATTTCACTAAGCTCTTGCAATATTGAAAGAATCTATATTCTGAGAATTTGAAAACATGTCAGCCCACCTAAATTACATATTGATCAGGTTTAATTGCATGCCACCCATCAGTATTAGGTTTGAAAATTCATAAAAAAGAAATAATGTACTCTTTGTGGATGATTACTTCTGGGGCATTTAAATGAATTCCATCACTTAACCCTGAGCCGAGACAGATTATTGAGCCTTGCAGTCTAGCCAGTCAAAGTCCAAAGCAATAGAACAGCTGTTTTCTAACTATCAGAAAAAAAGCAAAGAACAAACAATATAAATTTATATAGATTTTCTTTTTAAGTAAAATGCTAAATGTAAACATGCATTTTCCAATTGTTTCTTGAACCTCCATTCTCATTTTGTTTAATAACAGCCTGCATTTTTAATTTTCTCTCATGTTCCTTATGTAAATTCACATTGTAATTAAGATTCCAAAATTAAAGAAGTAGTCTAGAAAAAGTTATTTTCTATTATTTTCACTTTGACTCTGTGTTTCTTATATGTCTGCCACCACTTATCCTCCCTTAAAACACTAGGTGCAATGGGATTTACTCATATTCAGTATGCATCCTAGGAAACACAGGTTTGGAGGCTGTGTTCCTCAGAAAGTCAAACTGGTGGAGGAGGAGTATTTATTATTAGTTTTCTGGACGTTCTTTACATTTAAAAATTATGCTTGTTGGTATTGGGTGTGTTTTAAGAAATTGTGCTTATGTGTGTTTTTCTGTACAGAATATCAATACTGAGTAAAAAGAACCAGTTAAAATCATTGGTTTTGCTTGGATAATAGTTTAAAAGCTACATTTTATTTAGACACTTTGAGGTAATAAATATCTGTGAGTATAATTAACTGTCTTTTATCTAGGTCTGCTCCTTAGTGATGCCTTTTTAGGACCTTTTGTAATGTCTCCTCTTAATGCTCAGTTTGGCCTTGAAAATAATTTTACGAATTAAGATGTTACAAATGCTTTCCACAATTTTCGCCCATGTACTCATGAAATTCATGTCTCGATTTACTCCAAATGTTTACTATTTTTCCTTCATAATTTCTTCATTTCTTGTGGCCCAAGACTTCAGATTTAGGAAAATAAAATAACCTGGTTTAGCCAACATGTGTTTGTAAATGATCCTTTCATTTACCATGCACCTTGGTTTACTATATACTCTTAATAAACTACGGTTCCAATCTTACCTAACATAAAATTATATAGCTTCAAAATGGGGATATAAAGCTCTGTTTTATTCACCCTGAGAATTCATCTGCCAGTATTTAAGGTCATGTTACGTACATATTACATATGATATACATCATATCACTCTAACCAAGTCAGTTCTGCAGTCCTTAGGAGGAAAAAACCCATAAAATTCCATACTCCTCCCCCAAATAATTCTATATGAAAATTAGTCTGAAAATAAATTGATAGTGCAGGCATACACATACACAAACACACACACCCCAGTGCTGTAGTAATCACTTAAATAGGTGATTGCATATCAGAAACAAAAGCCCTATCTTATGCTCATGGTTCTTTTGACCCCTGGAGCAGATTGACTCCTTTATTGCATAAAACATGAGAGTTGTGAGTGGCTGAGCTCAACTTGTACATGGTTTTGTAGTCATCAGAAAAAATAAAGAAGTCCTTTACTTCAATAAGTCCTTTACTTATTGCAGTTTCCTCCATTTTTTTTCTGGAGGAGAGAATTGTTGAGTGAGATACAGACATGGAGGCAAACTTTCTAAGCTCTCAGACTCATAATTTCATGTTTCCTAGCTGACTAAAGCCCTATTTCTCAAAATGGAGTAGACTTAGTATTTGAACGTTAAAAAATTTTATCAGACATGGTATACTGCTGCTGCTGTTTCAAGCCGTTATATCATAGATTGATTGGGAGGGGAACTGGCCCATTAAAGGCCAATTATTTGCTGTTACAAAAGTTGTCCTTGAGCAAGGAAATTTTTGGCAAATTAAGCCTAAACCAGAGTTTAGATGACTTTGATTTTGTAAAGCAACCTGAACAGAGAGAAAACAAAGTTCAAAAAAACTGCCAAACATGCCAAAGCAATAAAAAATAAAAGTTTAAAAAAAGTGAGCTTTTTCCTTTGTTTTATGACTCAAAGGTAGGAGTCATAAAACAAAGTTTTACATACTCTGCCTTCATATTGGGATAAATTTTATCCCTATTGGAAAGTAACTGGAGTTCTACTAGCAATTATGTTAGATTTAAGCTATTCCCTTTGCCAATTGAATTCAGGCCTTATTAAATGTAATCAATTAATATCAATAATAGTTGTAAGGTATTGCCATTTTTTATAAGATTCCTGCCTCTTTACTTCTGTTCATGGGAAATGTCTATTAGGAAAATTTTGTTCTTTAAAACTCAGAGAAAACAGAGAGCAAATTCCAGAGATTTACTCAAACAATGAGTTCATGTATTTTGTATTTAAATGTTATGACTGTAAATAGATGTATTTGGGATCTAGTGCAGTGATACGATATCTCATATAGGTTTGTCATCTGAGTAACTAAGTTTGAATGCTGAAAGGCATTCCTGAAGCAAAAAATATAATTTCTTGCATTAAATATTTTTCATATATTATTCTGAATGTTAAGTCCATAACATTACAAACCAGAAAGAAAAAGCAAGGCAAAAATTTTCCAGAGCAAAAATTGCCCTTAATGACAAAGTCATCTTCCAGCTTTATGATGCAAAACACAGGGGATAGCTTTGTACTGTTTTACACTAATGATGGAATTAAACAATTAAGCTGTTATGTAACTGGAAAAGCATTTCCTATACATTGGACTTTTATCTTATGTTTTTACACCATTTTAAGCTCTTTAAGATAATGCTTACTGTATGTTGGGAATCTGTGCATGGGATTTCAGCTCATGACCACTAAGGAATTATCTTTTATCATATACTTCTGTTATTAGCTATGATCAAACACTTTGATTTGAAGTAAAAGCAGTTGTGTAGGGTTTGATAATATTAAAGCTTTAGCATTTCTGGGAGCTAGAGACTTGGCATGTTAAAAGTATCTGTACATTTTTCTGTCTGTGTGCATTTCCTTTCCGTAGCCATGTCCCTGAAGTTCCCATTCACGTTGGGGTTACAGCACCAATCCACTTTTCTTCTGCCTGTGGACAAATCAATAACAAATCACTTATTACTTACTGAGTACATAGGAAACAAATCTGTAGAAGTCTAGATCAAAGAATGTGCTTATGGCCTCCCAAATTGAAGCTTACCACCTATAAATCATCACTACCTGTAGTCCGTGAAGAATTCTGCAGTGACTGATGTGTTGGGTTCGATGTAAAGATTTCACTGTACCGTCCCTTCTCCCCCTGCTTTCCCACTACCACTGCTGGCTTGATTCCTCTCACTTTCAGCACATTTAGTTTGGAAGACTCAAAATCAGACAAGTGTGGAGTATTCACACTGCTTTTGCCCCCCTAACCTTAGACTGTTCTCTGAGACTGATCTCACAGCATCCGTTAACTGTCAGGTCTGGCTCTTAGGGATTTGTCAATGTCAATCCATTATCTCTTGGCAGGGGCCATCATAGAGTGATACAAAATCCCCGTGTCTCACCCCTCTCCTAAGATCTGAAACCCATTGCTCAAAAATCAGATGGTTAAAAAAATTTCTAAACCAAAAGGAAAAGACAAGCAGAAAAATACAAAATGACAGGTGGGCAGCAGCTGTAATTTATTGTGCATATAGGACAAAGGTCTCAGGAATATGAGCATTCTGGATGATATTCTGTTCTTATTGAAGTCAGTGGGAATTTTTATCTTGACTTCATTGGGGACCAAGATGTTATCCTTCACCTCCTAGAGGAGAAGAAAAAGCAGGAGGAAAAAAAATAGAGAAAAATCTTTTTCTGGGTGAAAGAGAAATGGAATATCAATATATTACTTTACTAGGTGGGAAGGGTGAGGCAGAAGAGAGGGCAAGAATAGAAGAAATCTCTGTTTTGGGGTATTTGGAATTTTTAGTACAATAGAATTTAAAAAACAAATTAAAATCTCCTTTTTTGAAAATGTTGACAATTATATTTTCCTATGTTGGAATCCAGAGGATTCATTTTAAAAATGCAAAAATACTGAAAAACTTAGCCCTTTTCCATGGTATGATATCCCTTCTTCCTAGCTCATTTCGGAAATTGTTATAATAAGTTTACTTTTAAAGTTTTTTTCCCAAGTCTAATGAAGGTAGACATAATTTCTTCAGTTTTCATTTTTTAGACATGTAGAAAGCTGCATCCTAAATGAAATATTTACCTCTACTTTTAAAGAAAATATTTCCTTTAGAATCTTCACCAATTAAAAAAAAAATTAATGATTGATTCATCCCTAAGTTCTAGTTATATTTTTATTTTATCTTATTTGGTTAAAGAATAATACATGATGCTAAAGAGATGTAAGATAACCTTTTAGTAATAAACTGCTTTCTAGCATATGCTAGTGCTTTCCAATATCAGACTTCAAATCATAACCAAAGAGAATTATGTGAGTAGAAGTAAACAAAAAATATGATCTTACAGATTCAAACTACTTCATTCTAATAATTTCTTTTAAATAGGGAAATTATTTATGACTATTATTTTGCTCCTTTATATAAATTTTTCATCTTTCATCTTTCCTTTGTTTTTCTTTTCTTTCCTAAACATAATTCGAATTCTTGCCCCATGTTTTGGGTACCTACATAGTGACTAAGATATTGTGCTGTGGAAAAGTGTGAATTTCAGGTGGTTACTACTGACAGCAAAAGACCAGCAGAACTATCCAGCTGCATTGCCACTTCCCTGTTTTTATTCAAGTACTGGAAGGCTGTAGAAGCTCAAAAATTCTGGACAATTAAATCACAAACTTTTAAGATGTACTTGAAAGTCACTGCAACCTGAAATTTCTCAGTGTCATCCCTTCAAAAGAGGTTTCAGGTTTTGTTTTAAAGATTTCCTTTTCCCACTTTCTGGCCTATTTGAAATCACTCATTTTGACGTGACATCTTTGCTCTGCCTCCTGAACAAATGGGGATATCAAACCAAAGCAATTGAAATCAGGAAAAAAACCCCAAAACCCCAAAGATATTAAAGTCCCCATCTATTTGAATTGCTCTTAATATAAAACACTACAATAAATAAATTAACTTTCTATAATAAATAACTTTAATTTAAGGAGAAGCTTCAGATGGAAAGGCATGCTGAAAGAATGCTAGGCGTTTCTCATCTTTTTACCTTAGACATTTCCACAGCCGCCTTGAGCATATGCCAATAGTGACTTTTATCTTCATTCTTTGTAAGCCAGTCTCAAAAAGCCACAAGTGGAACTGGAGCACGAAACTCTTGTCAATATAAGGATGAGCACCATGACCCAGTTAGGGACAAATTTGCCTTTTTAAGCCTTAGCCTCTCAAAAATCTGCACAAGGGAAGGAACGTGTCCTTGTCTAATTGCAAGATGATGGTGCCACCTTAGAGACTTGTACAGTTTTGTTTTTTGAAAACTTTATCAGACTTATGTATTCATAAAAAGGATAATCATTACAGATTGAGAGAAACCTCTTTAATTTTACCATCAGAGTTTAATGTACTATTGTTTCTAAAATATGAGTTCATTCTGTATGCTCTGCAAACCATAAATATCTTTGCAATTCTTAAAAGCTTATCATTCTCTAAGAATGGCCGAAGTGCATCACTTTACCCTGACAACATGCATGTCCTCCCACTGTAGGCATGTTATCTCATAACCCAGCAGAGGGTGCAAAGGTCTACCTGTGTTGGAATATTAATTTTTAGAGCTGAGGATTCCCTGACAAAGGTTTTAAGAATGACAATTGCTTTTTCTTGCTTTGGAACACTATACAAAACTATTCATAGAGGAGGCCTTTAACTTACAATGTTTTAAATCATAATTAATCAATACATGCTGGAGATTGCATAGCATAAGTGCTTATGGATGGTTCACTGTTGTGTAAACATTCGTTATTTTAATATCCCACATACCCAAAATCAATCTAATAATGAAAATATTGTAATTATAAAGTATCTATGTTTTTTCAAAGTCTTGCTCTGTTGATGACTCCTTGTATGAGTATCCCTATTTAGTAGTACCAGTATAAAGATGGAAAAAGCGGATCCAAAACTTTTCTGAATCTGTAATGCAGTGTTTATTGAATTTGTTTATATTGGAAGTTTTGGTAGGGTGAGGGGCTGCGGGGCTGATATCTGAGGGAAGATATTGGGGGCTGTCCCATGTTGGACAGAGTCAGCTCCATCCAGCTTCCAAGCGGACACACCACTGGCCAAATCTGAGCCAAATCAGAGATGATGGCGGCGTGTCTGTTATATCTAAGAAAGAGCAGAAAATGCAGGAACTGCAGCCTGTGGTAAGTACTCGTGTTAGAGTAGCTCATGAAGGGCTGAGTCTTATGGAAAGGACCCCTTGATGGAACAAAGACAAAGGAATGAGGAGAAGCAGAAAGTGTTATGAACTGACAGCAACACTTCATTTCCATCTGGTCCGCCCACAATGGGGGAAAATGTAGAAGAGTCAGGAGTGAAGATGAGCTTGGAAAAAAGGGAAGGGTGGGAGGAAAGCTTCTTTTGTTCAGTTTTCCTTTCTCACTATCCTACTCTGTTTTTAATTGTCAGTAAATTTAATTAATCCTTCCAAGTTGTGTCTCATTTACCTGTGACAGTAATTGGTGAGCAATCTCCCTGTTCTTATCTCAACCCATGAGATTTTTCATCTTACTCTCTCCTCTTGTCTTCCTAAGAAGAAATGTGAGAACAGTTTGGTGGATACCAGTCAGCCAAGGTTAATCCACCAAATAATTTCAGGGCTTTTTTAAACAAACCGAATATTTAAAAATAGCTATAAATGCTGAACTCCTTCCTCACACCCTCCTTTTAATTATTTTTTCACCATTTTTTCTTTGTCTGTATTGAATTTGAAAGGCAAATAAAAGAGTGTGGAGAAAAAGGATTATGCTCTGGAGAGAAGCCCAACCTTTTAATAATGCAAAATATTCTTAATTTGGAAGAAACGACAATAAAAAAAAAAGCAGACAAAAAAAACCAAGAGATATTCCTGTATGTTGAAGGTGTCCAGGGAACTATTTGGAAGAGAAATTGCAGATTGCTCTTATATGTCTGAATCAAGTGGAATATAAAGTCTTTTCTCTAGTACAAGCCTTGAGGTTTGAAAAGGTGAGAATGTTGATGGTGGCACACTGATCCCAATAAGCTATTTCATGTCAGACAGGCAGAGACCTAATAAGATGAAAGGCTTTGAAGGGGAAGTCACAGAAATTCTAAGAAGAAATAAGATATAAACTTTTAGGTTTAATTAAGTGTTGAAACCATTTCCTGTCACTTGGGTTTTAAATTAAGATTGGATATCTTAAACTATCTCATTTAGGTGGGCAAAATAGGAGAATAACTGGGGAAAATTCTGTGGGATGGCCAGTCACAGGATACCAAGTTATGGAAGATTATTAAAATCTTTCATCTTTGATTTGGTAATAAATTCTATATTCCTTGAAGAAAGAGCTAGATAAAAACAGTTCCAAATATAGGTAGCCCAAAAGATAGATTTACTATGGCAAGACAACCCCAAATAATACAAAATGTGGGACCCTCCACAAAAGGCAGGCAAAATCTCTGTGGTGCAAAGTCAGTTTCCTGAAATCCTTGTGGCAGGGAGGAGAAAAGAACATTTGGCCTGAAAGTCAGGCACAGGCATTTTGCTATTCTTTTCCACTCGTTCAAATGATCGCCTGGCTACAAAAGCTAGGCCAAAGCTGGCTGGTTTCTTCAGAAGCTGAGATTCCAATCAGTACTGTCACATCACTTAACAGGAATAACATTTCCACATAACTACGAAAGTATCAGAAGGCTTCTCAGTGTGCTGGTCAGTGAACAGATTTCATGTGAGGTTTTCAAGTTATTTTTAGGATTGTTGACACAGCCAGTGTCAAGCTCTACCTGGCTATGCTTCCAGCCATTCATTCTACATGCCTAGTGATGGATTACTTCTGTGTAATCAACACTGTTAGCATATAACATGAATTTTTTTTACTATGGTAAAAACGTTCTGGGCAATCAACTGGAAATCATGTTCGTGTTTTCATGTCTGTGTAAGTCAACCCCTTCATGCTAAAACACAGCGCTGTTGATGAGATGGTAAAGACCTCATTCAAATTTTATGTGGCGCTGTTTCTATCTCTAGAATTCATCTGACATTTACAAGTCTTGTCCATGAAAAACACCAACAACTTTTGCCAATGAGTGTAAGTTTGCAACTAGAATTACTATTGATGCTGATCTTGCAGTAGTCACGGAGCCAGACTGAATCCATATTTAGGAAATGAGCACTAAATGCCTTTGTACCTTGGCAGAGCTCAGTTCAAGGTGTCTTGGTCTACCTTGTTTCCTTTTTAACATCAACATGAAGAGTGAATATAGCTTTCTCCACTATCTCATTGTATTATCATACGTCGTTATGCATTACAGGAATATTGCATTAGTTATTTAAACTATGTTTGGACAACTTTTGATTAAATAATTTATACCATGTCCATATCCAATAAAGATACAACCTCCTTTTCCACCAGACACAAACCATAATCACCAATAATCTGTCACTGATTGTATTTTTTTTTACTTTTCCTTTTTCTTTAAATTAACAGACATACCTGTTATATGTGTTTAAAAAAGGAGAAGCTATAAACACTACAACACAACTCTTCAGTCTTTTTTAGAAAAAATCTAAGCCTATATTCTCTTTAAAGAATATATATGTCCCTAATAGAAGTCAATGTTAATCTGTCATTTTACCCATCATACTTCTCCTGGAATTATATGGACTTAAACTTTTGCTCAGAACCTTTCTTGCACTGAGTATGTTTCAGAATATGCTTTCAAATTCAGATCTTGGCACAAGTGACTTTGAAATAAAAAGCAAGATATGCAAGATATCCCCCCCCCCAAAAAAAAAGAAAAACCAAAAACAAAAACAACAAAACCAAACCTGAGGAGCTAAACTGCCTGTACAGCACGATTTTAGCCACAAATAGAATTGTACTATCAGCTTGAAAGTAGCTCTCAGCAGGGACTCAGACAGCAGACGGGATTGTAATATTCTGCCATTCCCCTATCCATCTGTTAAAGAAGTTCTGTTTGGAATCAAATGCTCCTCTTCTTAATTATTTTTTTAAGAATAATCTAATTTTTGAACACAATCAGTGGCACTTCATATATGCACACCTTGCAAGTGTTTAGGAAAAAGCTTCCTTTGTTTGTTTTCATTCAGGGAATTCATCTCCACTACCTTTATTTTTTTAGAATTGAGTTTGTGCCAATCCCAAATACCCATTTGAACATCTGTAACTATAGAATCCTTCCTTGTTTTCCTCTCTATATATTCTTTCTTTTTTTTTTTCTGATTTAGCATATCTTCCTCCTTGCATGAAATTTTCAAATAGTATTTTGGTTCTGTTATATACTGCCTCTTTTCTCTTTCCAGGAAATGTGCTCAAATCTCTACTGTAGCTTACAAGGAGAGAAAATAACTATGATATTAACACATGAATTCCCCCCCTCCCATTAAACTGCTCTTTACTCTAGGTGGTACTTGTGATATTATCTGGTTTTGAAAGCTTTTCTATCTCATAAGAAGCATGAAAATAATGGTCCAAGTAGGGATACTATACCAGCAAAGTGCTTGTAAGGTATGTTCATTTATATTGGTGAATACTGCTTTTGCGCTGTATATATGTCCCAAATGAAATAAAATGCAAGAAGAAAACAGCATAACTGAACCCACGTACTTCCCAGCATAACTGAACCCATGTTAGAGATTTCCACTGTTATGTATACATTGGCTAGAAATTGCTGTTCATCATGCCTCTGTGGCAGGCAGTGGAAAAGAAGAGACTGTTGTGGAGGCTTACCTTTATTGTTCCTGCAGTTTGGATTTTTCTGAAATTAGAACTGATAAAAAAGCTATTTGCAAAAGACATTAGAAGGTATTGACAAAGACAAATTCAATTTCAAAGGAGCCTTGGAAATTTTGTCCCTTTGAAATTGTTATCATCTCTTACCAAAAAAAAAAACCCCAAAAAAACCCACTAACCAAAACCCAAAAAAAACCCCTAACCAAAACAACAAGACAACCCGGCAAGAAGAGTCCAAAGAAAATTGGCAGAGCAAATCTCATCTCAGGAAGTCATGAAAAGTCAACCTTAGAAATTTAAATTTAAACAAAAAAATTAATTCATTCAGCTTGAGATTTGATGTGTCTGTGGGAAAATTAAGAACAATCTTTGGAGCAGTCTAGACCACAGTTTTGTGTGGGGTAGATTTCAAAGAAACACTTTTCTCTAGTGTCTGAACCAAAACATTGAATGAGCATAGTCAGATTGCCTGTTAAGTCTCTCTTTTGCCTTGTGATCTACCACAAACCCTGTGGTCCAAAATTGAGGTAATCAGGATCAGCAGTTTCTGAGATTATACCTGCTATATTGTGCCTCAAAACACCTACTTTGTGCATCAATGTGCTTTCCCAAAAATGAATACATTAAAATAATGAGTTCCTGAAAATGTCCTGGTTATGTTGGTGCTGATATTCCTTAATCAAAGACCTCAGAGAGAGAATCCCCTCCATCTCCAAATTTTACTCGCCTGAATCTTTTGAAAATATTTTAAAAGACACATACTTCAATGGCTTTATTAGAAAGTAGTTAGGCTGTAGTTCAGAATTAGAGCCACTTTGGGAAGCGACTGTCATAGAGGATATGGGGTGGAATTTATACATTAGTGATGGAAGGGTGAAGAATCACCTTGGCAGGTGACAGGGTGGGACTTCTGTGTCTCTTCCACCTACGTGAGATTATGTCAATTCTTCAAAAGAGTCTTGTCCTGGTAATCTAGCTTCACATTCCAACTGCTTTCAAATTACCACAAACCAGAGCATCTAAGAGATAAATAGAAAACTCTGGAGCTTTCATAGACACACTAGTCCATTATGTGGAGAGACAGCTATGCCAGCACAGCAGACTCCCCAGTGCACAGTGTCTGAAACTCAGAGGCCCTTGGATGCTGAGGATTAAGAATCTGTATTTGAATACAAACCTGTCACTATTGAGATGTTTATGCAAGCAATTCTAGCTAATAAATGAAGGGATCTGTCCTTCATTTGATGAAGGATGTCTACCTGCATTACCTTCCATTCAACTGAATTTCAGTTTTGGTACCCACAGTACTCTTACTTAAAAAAAATTGTGACTGATTCTTTCCTTTCTTCAAGTAAAGAAATAAAAAGCTTAGCTCCAGTTTCCTAGGAGAAAACAGTTTCCTTACTGTCTAGTTTACTGATCATGTTAGTTTCGCAAATGTGGTAAATGCATGTATTTGCTCTTTACTGAGTTTTCTTTTAAATGATCATTTCCAACACAAAATAGTCTGATGGAGATATTGCTATATGGAAAGTAGGTGAAAATGGACCTGTAAAATTAAACATTTTTTCACCTGAATATTAAAGGGAAAATGTCAACGTAAGTAATTTAAGTTTAATGTGGTTTGCTTTTCTTCCTGTGAAATATATGGTCCATAAAGTGCATGTGACTTCAGCAACCACCTACAGACTATTTAGCAAATGTACTCAGGTTAAGCATGTTGTATCTGGGATTATATCTTTTCACAACTAAAATTATCTATCTGTTGTGTGACATCAAGACCAGGAGCCTCAATTACTCTTTGATGTTTCACACAAGCAAGATAATAATTGGAAGCTGACAAAATTCATGCTCAGGTTGGATGATATTGATTTCTGTTTGTTGCATCTTAACATTTAGAATGTGAATGTCATGTATACTAAAACATGAAATTTACTGTCTTCATAAAAGTTTTACTAAATCAGCCAGCAAATGAAGAAGTTATTAGCAGATTTTTCATTACTAAACATAGCATAAAGCATCTGACTATTTTTGAATTTAGTGGTTCTGAGGTGAGTTTCATGTACATCAATAAACACTAGGTCTCTTAAACATTCTGAATAAAATCTTTCTTGTTTTTCAGGAATTAAAAAATTATATTCTGCTTGTTTATTGACATTAAATGCTACAACAACCTGTTCTTTGCATATCAATACATTTGTAGCTGTTCATAACCAGAACAATGCAATTTTGTCCAGGAGGGATGGAGTAATAAAAGAGCAGGGTTATTTTGAAATAGTCAGTCAAGAAGGAATATCCTGATAAAGAATAGAACCATAACATTCACTGTGTGTTTGTGTGTCTGAAACATATGAATATTTTCTTAGCTTACCAAAGAAAGTGAGCCCAAGAAAAAAGGAAAGTTGTGAGAAGAGAAACAAGTGGATTTCAGAACTGTCAATGTTTGTTTTGTTAATTTGAAAAATAAAGCACTACATTCAGGCACAGGCACACAGACACACAGTCAGACGCACACACACACTCTGCACTTCTGATCTCTTTTCTAACTTTGATATTACGACTTGTTCTGCAGGTGAACTTACCACTAGGATAGTAGGATTTTGGAATTTTTCTGAACATTTGGTTTCAGTATTTTTAAAACATGATTGCTAAGGGGACAATAAGTAGATCGTGTATTTTAGTGGAGAGGGAGATAGGAAAGCCTTTAAAATATGTGCATCCTACATACCTTGCTTTTGAAGCAGGGGATATCTAAATAGCTCAATGAATTCAAGGAAGCTTGTGATCTTGTTATTAGGACCTTTTAGTTTAATTATTACTGGAAGTGTCTTGATATGTGACTGTTCACTGGACTCTATACAAAAGCTGACATTTGTAAGCAGTTGGAGGAAATGTTATCACACAATATTTTTCCCTCTATTAAATTTAAATGAATATTTTGTTGCGGTCATGCAACATTTTTTACTGTTGCATGGAAAATATTTAGCCTGAACTTCCAGAAGCTGTAATTAGAGGTATAGCAATCAAAAGCTTAATTATGTTTATAAAATTTGCTTTTCTTTTCCCCATATACAGGAACCAAGAAATCTGTGGCATTATTACTTGACATTTTCAATTAAATTTACTGAACTGAAAATATAAGTTGCATGGAAACTAACCTTATTGGAGTTTAATACTCAGAGATGTGGAATACAAAATGGAGTGCTTACATTTCATTTTTAACAAAACTTGTTTAGAGACTGTAGCTTGCCTGTTAGAATGGAACAGAAGATACTGAGTGTTCACTGACTAAATCGTGAGAACATTTAATATTCTGTGTAAGTTTTCCTAGTTTAGAAAAAGCAAATTGTAAGCACATAAAATTATGGAAGCTCTCTTATCCAGCTATATCTGTTCACTGCATCACTTCCAGGAAAAGATAAATTGATTGTAACTCACAGAGCTGGTTAGGAGAGCAGAGGTAAAGAATTACAGAGACTAAGGTGGGTCTGTGATGAATATGCTGCATAGATTCATGCTTTAAAGCTGTTGCTCCCTACCTCTCCACACAGACTGTTTAGGAGCAGATAATTTGAGTTACGATAATGAAGAGAAAAATAACACAAAGGCTGTTGACACTATAGCTTGTTTCTCCCTTCAGTTATTTTTGAGTTATGTTGAATTCACTAAATATTTTACATGGAAAATTTTCAAAGTTAGATGCATCTCTGGAGGATCCTTCCCCTTCTCTTCTCTTATTAAGACAGACCTCTGCCTCAGCCACTGGTGAATAATAACTTCGTATGGAAAGCAATTGTGAAGTGATTTTCCCACAGGTACAATTAACCAAAGTGCCCTTTCTCCCTTCTTTGCCCTAAGACACAAAGCCTCTATTACATTTTTGTGCTATATGACTCAGGAAACAGTTAAGTGTTTAAATGATTCACAGGTGATATTGTCTACACTCTGTGGATATGTTCTTCTGCCTGATAGTGGACATTTCTATCTCCACCTGGGTACCTTCTGAATCTTTCAGCAACTTTGCTTTTAGCTTTCCTATCACTGAATGAAGCTGTTCCATTTGATCTTCACTCCTAGATGGAAATAATCTCCATAATTTGTCCATGGGGAAAATATTATTGTGTTCCTTGCTGTTTGCCCAGATTAAATATTTTGAATGATGAGTGGAGCTGAGTAAGTTTTTGGGGGCTTGGGTTGGGGTTTTTTTTTGTGATTTCAAGGAAACATATCACTATTATTCAACTGAACCCTTGTGTTGCATTCCCTAAGAGCCTGACTGATTCAAATTCATGTAATATTGTTGGACATGGAAATTGGATAGCAGTAGTGCCAGTACAGCTTACTAGGCAGCTCTCCAGACTTTAAAGACTTGTGTGGCCTCCTCTCCTGCTCGGTGAGCTGCACAAGGGGTGCTGTGCACTCCAAGAAAGGCTCTTGCAAAACCCAGGGCCTCAGCCCTTGCCAGAAAGAGCTGCACTGCACTGTGCTCTGCCATGCTGGTATCTCCCACATCCTTTTGCACTTCTGAGCACACCTTGCACTCTTTGAATAATGAACTAGCACACACTTCATACTTTTAATATTCACACTGTAGACCCGCCTCTTCCTGTTGCAGTCCATGTCACATCTGGTGCGTGGATTGTGTGACAGATAAGGAGGGGGAAGCCCTCTGCCTTTTTCCCTCTCTTATTGTTTTAGGCCTTGCCTCAATCTGGATCTTCTGATGGCACAAATTCCTTCAAAAAAAAGTGAATTTTCATGCACATTGTATTTCCTCCATCTATTGATCAGTATGATGCTGCTTATTGTCCTAGCTGTGAAGCAAAAAGTAATGAATATCACAGAAATGTGTGTTCATCTATTTTCTAAATTATTGCCCTTTCTTTCTTTTAATAACTAGTTTGTGTGTTTTCTGACTTTGGAAAAACAATAGATCAGATACTAAATCCTACAAGCCAAATTTACCAAACCCATAAATCCCATAGCAGAAATTCTTGTATTTGTGTTTAAACACGGGCTTATGTTCAGTATGATCCTGTGCATTTTACTTTGCATTCATGACATCTTTTTGCAGTAATTGGGAATGAACTAGTGAAAACTCAGACAAGAGGATAACAAATAATATTGAACATGTGAGAAAAATATGTATACATTAATTTGCACTTTTGTTGCAACTTTCACTCTCTTTTCACTTTTCAGTAGCTTGAGACTATGCTCAAAAGTTTCTTCAAAACTGTGCTGTACTATGATTTCCTACTGTTTTTTGTGATAATGTTTGACTTCCTGACAAAAATGCGTAGTAATTTGAAGTAATGACATATTCTGAAAGCCTTTAGTTTTCACTGTACTTGGTAAAATACATATGTAATAATCCCCATAGTAAATACATACATATGAATATATTTTATATTGTAGAACAAGACCCTTTAATGAGAAGTTATTGACAAATAATTCATTCACATGGAAAATATGCAAAACATACACTTGGTTATGTTACAATTTATCCTTTGGTGAGCTTGAGAGATAGTTTCTGATGCAATGATTAAGTAGGAGATGCTGTCTTGTAAGGCTGAAGATGAAGGCATGGCCTTCTCATCATTAAGTTTGA